>NC_061122.1:188680257-188734533 GCF_002878395.1 Capsicum annuum
CACATGCAACTGGAACTTCTACATCTACAGGATAGTAAACATTTCAGTACACTGTTCATTAGTTCCACTGCTATTGCTTCTTGTTTCAACAAAAAGATTTTTGGTACAATCTAGAGGATAACAATTATCAGTGACATAATTTCAATAGATGAAACAAAATTAAACATCTGTAAAAACAAAATAAGTTTGCCTCTGACTCCCATAATTTCAAAAGTTAACTGGAGAAATTATTGAAACTCCAGACTAGTTACGCAATCATCATCCGAGATTTGTTATGTATCTAAACAACTAGGGTAATTAGTGAAAATGGTTACAGATATTACCGACTATCAATTGACAAATAAACTATAAAAGGGAAGAAAACAGAATTGACAAGGGGTAGAACTGGTAAAACATAAGATCTGGCAGGTCTTATTCTATATCTCTGGATAGATGGAAATGAAAGCAATTATAGTTTCTTGAAGCTAAATGAAGCAGTATTAGTATACTTAAATAACTATAGATTTTTTTTCTTTGGTTCCCTCCTGGCCTAATGGTTATCTACAAATTCATTTAACCATCACAGACGGATATAGTGTGACACAAACACGGACCCAAGTGTCACTTATGTCATTGCAGCAACAGATGAAAAAGGTGCATGCACCAGAACACTGAAAGCTCTCATATCATCTCAATCCAAAGCGTATAACAATAACGCTAGCAAAAAGAAGCCCACTAACAATTAATAATCTTAATCGCAATTCAAGCACTCTAGGATATAACACAGAAAATACATCACATTATTTATTGTTGACTAGTGAAACTAGGAATTGCAGATTCGGTCCAATTTGAATAGACTGATGTTTTGGAGAAAAATTACTCCATCACGTTCCAATACACAAAAAAAATTATACAGTAATATAGAATCTCTAACATAGATGTTAATAATTTAAACTAATATTACCAGTCTTCATCGGTGGGTAGCAAAACTCATCGAACCTCAGTGTGCAATAAGCCACCCATTTTAGAGGCTCTATTTGTCATTGCTCATTCCCTTCTCGCCCTATACTCAGGAGTATCCCATTTTTTCAAGAACTTGACCCACACATCATCTTTCAGCCAACCAGGATTTTTCAAGTTCTTTCGGGCCTCATACAAGTGTTCTTTGATCCGTAGAACATCTTTCAACTTGAAAATGACTTGTATTTTATTTTCATGACAAGACTTTCATGCATACATTGTCTACAAAATAGTTTAATATAAAGTCATGAAATGAGTTAATGGATACAAAGGTAAATTCATCATTGATAGCACAAGGAAATGGTAAATTCTTTGAATTTGATTATACCGTAAACTATTTCGACATAAGAATTTTGCTGTCGAGTCAAATCTCATTCCAAAGACCTTACGGCTCCAAATAAAAAGGTTTAATTGCATCTATAACCATATGCCCAGCGCTATATGCGAGAATGAACCTACAATACAATTATATTAAATCATCTTAGCTTTTGAAAATTTTAAAAATTAAGGAAAAACATAAGGGTTACTTACCCATTACAATTAGGGACGATAATTAGCCTCCCGTTGCTATCATATTCTACTACCTCTTTAAATTTCAGATTCTGGAAAGCAGCTGCGGTAGCATTAGACGTTGTAGCACTATCAATGGATGGCGATGTGGATGTGCTAGGACCTCTTTATAATCCTGAGATTCAGCTCTTTCTGGGTGAACACATACTATAGACTCTTATGATTAGTAAAGATGTTAACATACACCACATAAAGATAATGACGCCAAATTTTAAGCACAAACACCAGAAATGCCAACTCTAAATCATGGGTGGGATAGTTCTTCTCATGTACCTTCAACTGCCTTGACCCATAGGCCACCACCTTACCATGTTGCATAAGTACACACCCAAGTCCCAAATCTAGCTACCACATCTTTATATTCCTCCCTCAACCCTGCACGGTTAAGATAAGTTCTATTATACATCCATGTACAATCTTTATTTTCCATCTACACAAGAATAAAAACAATAACAATAAAGAAGAGAAACAAAATCAAGTGAACCAAAACAATAACAAGAGAAAAAACACCAACAATAGTTATAATAATATAAAGAGGACTCTTTTTTACCTTCACCTAGTCCATCGTTGCACCATCTCTTACCTGGAAAAAATATACACTCACCACAGCCAAGCTCCACCCCACCATTTGTTTCAAATCCATCAGATTCTAGTGATGGCCCCTTATTGAGTGCTGACCCCTCTCAAACTGCTTACCCACTGCCTCTACTGATCCTAATTCATCTACGACTCTACAACCTTTAATTCAACGCACGATCACTCGTTCTTAAACAATCTTGCTAAAGCCCAAACTAACTGTTTCGTTATCTGCTATTGCACATTCTAGTGAGGTGCCTACTTGTTATTCATAAGTTGCAAAGGCTGATAACACATACAAAGGTTTTCAAATGTGGATTTTTTGAAAAGATTGGACACAAATTAATATACTTTATGACGCCTCAAACCAATTCCACCCCATGCAAGACTATATCCACCATTTCGTCTCATCGCAGAAGTTTTTTGGTTAGTGGATGGGGGAATAATAAGTGCGTCTACAGAATTTGTTTCGCCATAAAATTTAACAATCTTGTTTCACTAGGGAAAGGCATGCATTAAGAGAATGTCACACTATCTATAGCAGTAATATTGAGAGTTCAGCCCCTAGTTTAGCGATAATTAGAATCTAATGTAAACGCAAGCCTGGACCAAGACATTATTTCTCTCTTTTAGGGAAGATATTAGAACAACTAACCTCGTCTTCTAAAGAGATTCTCAATCCATTAAATGTCATGCTTACACAAGCAACAGAGTAACAAAGCACCAAATTGTTTAGAAAACAACTGACCATACCTATGAAACTCGATGTAGCGGGAAAATAGTGCCTTGTTTGATTAGTTATTGGGAACCAAAAACCAGCTGGAGCAATCTTAAGCTCAATCTGAAAGGTACACAGAGGAAAACGAAAAATGCAGAACATGAGTAACAAGTGCCAAATATATTCAAAGTGAAGTAAATCCATTTGCGAAGTTAGAGAAAAGTTTTAAACTTCTTAAAAAGAGAGGTCATTGCCACTTATATTCTAAATTGCTTACTATTTCACATAAGCGCTAAATTTCTTCATTCTATAACCATTCAACTACTCTGGTTGAATCTAACACTTAAATCCTTTAACTAGCATCCTACAACAACAATAACATACCCAGTGTAATCCCACGATTGGGGTATGGGCAAAGTAGTATGAAACCTACCTTTGTGGAATAGAGAGGCCCTTTAACTATGAAACCTATTCATGAGATGTCTTCAACTTGTTCTCCTTGTTTAGGTTCTTCATTTGTCACGTCACGTAAAACTACTCGGGACAAAAAAGACTTATAGACTTTACACCTTTCTAAACACCAATTTGCATATTTATCTACAGCCACAGCCGAGAAACCAATAACCTCCACAAGCAACTCATTAACTAAGAAAAAGAATCCAACGATAATACTTATTTATATACACAGAGTTTAAATCAACTGAAAATCAACACAGAATTGTGGGTCTAACGAAATAACTCATACCGGACAATAATAAGAGATCAAAACTTACGGTAACACACTACATATATGATAAAAAAAAAAACCCTTAATTTCTTTATGTTTTGAACCCTTAGTAAAATAGCTCCGCCACTAAATAAAGAAAAATCACAAAGGAAATTGGGACTAAAGTAATTTTAGCTCTTTCATTAACCCCAAAATAGAAATAATAAGTTATAGGGATTAAACTAAAAGCCAAAAATTCAATGCAATTAGACAAATATCATAGGAAATGAGTCGAATTTACCTGACACAAATGAAATTTGGTCCAGTGGCGTGTCCCGAACTGGCCTGCTGCTTCAATGGGGAGGGGAGTAATTAAAGAGGGTGAGAGATTGTAAAGCTGTTGTAAATGATTGTAATTAAGTGATTATAAGAGATTAATGGTTATAAGATGCTTCAATGGTTGTAAGCGATTGTCTCTAATCGGCATTGCTTCTTCGATGGTTGTAAAGCTTTAAACCCTAATTTAGTTTAGAAAGAGAGAGGGGGAGGGAGTGAAACACTACTGCGTAACTTATATTTTATATAATTATTTATTTAATAATAATTAAATATAATGCTTCGACCATTACAGTCGAGTACAAATTAAATATATTTAATTATATAATATTTTAAAATACAGTAGTTGGATACAATTAATATATTCATAGAGTAGCTTTTTTGTAATGTATTTAGTAATATATTTATAATTATTACAATTTTCGACTATAGTAGTCGAAAATATAATTAATAATATATTTAATTGATTATTAATTTTCTGTATAAGGGTATGATTATATATTTAGTCATAAATTTATTTAGTTATTGGTATTTCCGACTACAGTGGTCGGAAATATATATTTAATAATTTATTTAAATAATTATTTAATTTTTGTATAAGGGTCTAATTATATAATTAGTAATATATTTATTTAATTATTTATATTTTCGACTACATTGGTTGCAAATATATAATTAATATTTTATTTAAATAATTATTTAATTTTTGTATAAGGGTCTGATTATATATTTAGTAATATATTTATTTAATTATTTATATTTTCAACTACAGTAGTCGAAAATATATATTTAATAATTTATTTAAATAATTATTTAATTTTCGTATAAGGGTCTGATTATATATTTAGTAATATATTTATTTAATTATTGATATATCCGACTACAGTAGTCAGAATATATATTTTCTAGAATTTACCGACAAATATTTTGACGGTTGTAGGCACAAATAGTATAGAAAAAATATTTTGCAAAATATAAAAATAAAAAAGTATGTTTTTCGACTGAAGTAGTCGAAAATTTCCAACTATTTTTTCAGTTGGAAAATAGCGAATTTCTGGTAGTGCAACGTTGGTTTTCAAAACCACCATTAATGATTCATAAACAAAGTTTTAAACACATGATTTTCCTGAACTAACAATGAGGGAAGAGTCGCATGCCTTATTCATGAAGATTCACGAAAAGAGCCTAATTCTTGAGCCTCTAGATGAACACTTTGTAGAAACTCTAGCCCAATCTTCAAGAGAGAGTTTAGAGAGGATTTGGAGAGTGTTTTGATAATTTAAAAGTGAGTAATGAAAGACCAAATAGTGTTATAAGACATGGGGTCTTAAGGATTTTGGGTGGAAAATATCTAAAATGTCCTCAGCTTAAAAGCTAAAAACATTATGCATGAGGGTACGACTTAGCCCCCCAAACTCGTACACACAACATACGAGCACACAACTCGTACACTAAATAGAAAGTTGGACTCCAATTCTGTCCAACATATGACTTCATAGACCAACTACCATCCACAACATACGATTAGTACCCTAGAATCGTACCCTTGGAAACCTACCAAGGGCTTGATACGCTGAGTAACATACGAGTGGCTCTCCTATCTCGTACCATCAACATACGATCCTTATGATGTCCATTCATACCTTTGAAAGAAAACAACCAAGACCACACTGAGTAACATACGACCAAGACCCCTAAACCGTACACTCATTATACGACAACAAAGCATGTGTCATATGATTATCAGTAAGATCAGACTCAGGAAATTTCTAAGGGTTAAAATTCAAGGTGTTTCAATTCTCACTCACTAGGATCATTCATCCTCGAATGATCAGTAAAGGCAAGCACAAGCATAATTTAACACAATATTACACATCAAACTTCCCTTTAACATATATTAGAAACAAAGACATTAAAGAATCACCATTTGCTTTACAAAAACATAAAACAAAGGTATTAAGAACAACACATAACTCAAGCATGAATTTTCAAAACGGGGAACAAATATGGATACTTAGACTTCATGTCCTCTTTTGCCTCCCAAGTAGCTTCCTCGACCTTACGATTTCTCTAAAGAACCTTTACCAAAGCCACGTCCTTCATCTGCAAGTGACAAACTTATCGACCCATGATATCAACTGGAACTACCTCATAAGATAAAGAATCCAAAAGACCCAACCTTTTTAAAGAAACAACCAATGAAGGATCATCTTTACAGTCTCTGAACATAGAGACATGGAAAACCAAATGAATGAAGCTCAAACTAGAAGGAAACTCCAACTCATAGGCAAAATTACCAACCCTCTTCCAAACCAAATACTGACCAACATACTGGGGGATGAGTTTCTCCTTCTTACCAAACCGCATTACTCCTTTTATGGGAGACACCTTCAAGAACACCTAATTTTCAAACCCTGGACTCCAACTTTCTACGCCTCACATATATATAGGACTTTTGATTACTTTGAGCGGCGCTTAACCTATCACGAGTTACCTTTACCTTTTCCAAGTGTTGGTTAACCAGAATAGGGCCAAATAACTTGCCATCACTAAACTCATACCACCCAATAGGAGAATGATATCTCCTACCATACAATGCCTTAAAAGGAGCCATACCATTGCTAGAGTTATAACTATTGTTATAAGCAAACTCTATAAGAGGAAACTGGTCAAACTAGCTACCACCATAGTCAATCACATAAGCACGGAGCATATCTTCTAATTTTTGAATGGTCCTCTCCGCTTGCCTATTTGATTGTGGGTGAAAAGTAGTACTAAGGCACACCTTAGTTCCAAAACCTTTCTAGAATAATCGCCAAAAATGAGATGAGAACGGAGTACCACAATCACAATCTCCGCAAGATACAACTTCGCATAATCCTCAGTCGATTAGTAAGTCCTCACAGGCAATAAGTGAGCGGACTTGGTCATCCTATCCATAATGACCCAAATTAAATCACACTGATTTTCAGACCGAGGAAGACCCATAACTAAATCCATATTAATTATCTCCCATTTTCATTTAGGAAACTCAATCTCTTGGTACAAACCTCCAGGTCTCATACGCTAAACTTTTACTTGTTGACACATTATGCACTTAGCCACATAGTTAGCCATATCTCGTTTCATATTATTCAACCAGTAGAACTCCTTAAGATCATACTACATCTTCATAAAACGAGGATGAATAGCATAATGTGATCCATGAGCTTCGGCCAAAATACTTCCTCAACGACCATCGACGTCAGGGACACATAACCTGCCTTGGTACCTCAAGATACCATCACCGCCAATCTTAAAGTCAACAACCTTTTGCTAACCCACATTCCTAATCTTCATCAAATAAGAATCCAATATCTGTTTTTCTTTATCTCAACGAAGAGAGACGGTTGCGATACCAAATGTATAAATACACCACCATCATAAAATTCTGTGAGACGAACTCCAAGGTTAGCCAAATAGTTAATATGCTTCACCAACTCCTGCTTGTCCTCATCTACATGAGTTAGAATCCCCATGGATAACCTGCTAAGATCATCAACAACTATGTTAACTTTACCTAGATGATAATGGATACTCATATCATAGTCCGTCAGCAACTTAAACTACCTTCTTTGTCTGATATTTAACTATTTCTATGTAAACACGTGTTATAGGATCTTATGATTAGAAAAGATGTCAACATGAACCCCATAGAGATAGTGACGCCAAATCTGTAATGCAAATACTATCACCAACAACTCCAAATCATGAGTAGGGTACTTCTCCTCATGAACTTTCAACTACCAAGAAGCATAGGCCATTACCCTACCATGCTGCATCAACACGCAACCAAGCCCAACACGAGAAGCATCATAATACACTACAAAGACATCCTTACCCTCTGAAAAGGTCAAAACTGGAGCTAAAGTCAGCTTATCCTTTAACTTTTCAAAACTTCCCTCGCAAGCATCGGACCACAAGAACTTTGCCTTCTTCTGGGTCAATCTAGTCAATGGGTTAGCTATAGTAAAAAAAAATCTCCACAAACCTCCTATAGTAACCGACTAAATCAAAAAAGCTCCGAATATCGGTTGGATTCACGGGTCTAGGCCATTCTTAACCACTGCAACCTTTTGGGGATCCACCATGATCTCTTTACTAGAGATAACATGACCAAAAAAAGTCACAAAACTCAACAAAAACTCACACTTAGAGAACTTGGCATACAAACACTGATACTTCAAGGTTTGAAAGATAGCACAGAGGTCATCGACATGATCCCCCTCACACTTAAAGTACACTAGAAATCATCTATGGACACAATGACAAATAAATCCAGAAACTAATAGAAGACCCTATTCATCAAATCCATAAATATTGATGGAGCATTTGTCAACCTAAAAGAAATAACTAGGAACTCATAGTAACCATACCTGGTCCTGAAAACAGTCTTAGGAATATCCACTTCCCTAATCTTAAGTTGTTGATAACCTAACCTAAGATCAATCTTAGAGAAACATTTTGCACCTTAAAGCTGATCAAATAAGTCGTAAATCCTAGGAAGAGGATACTTATTCTTTACAGTCACCTTATTGAGCTAACGGTAATCAATACACATCTAAAAGGAACTATTCTACTTACACACGAACAACATAGGAGCGTCATAAGAAGATACACTAGGTTAGATAAAATCTTTTATCTACGAGATCCTTTAATTTCTCCTTCAACTCAGTCGGAGCTATTCTACAAAGAGGAAAGGAGATAGGATGAGTGTCTAAAACAAGATCAATTCCAAAATCAATTTTTCTATCGTGAGGAACATCAGGAAGATCATCAAGAAAAACCTCAGGAAACTCATTAACTATAGGAATGGATTCTAGAGAAGGGCCTTTAAAGTTAAAATCTTTAACCCAGACCAAGTGATACAAATACCCTTTGGAAATCAACTTTCGGTCTCTAAGATAAGAGATGAACCTTTTCTTAGGCACTAAGTAACCCCCTTCCCATTCAATCACTAGCTCATTAGGGAATTTAAACATGACCTTATAGGTCTAGAAATCTATAGAAGCATACACGAATACAGTAAATCTATCCCCAATATGGCATCAAAGTCAACCATATCTAACTCTATCAAATCCATAAGAGTTTCTCTACCACTAACAGATACCACACATCCCCTATAGACTCTTTTAGAAATCATAAAGTCACCAACCAAGGTAGATACAAAAAAAGGATCAGAAATAAACTATGGACCAAAACCAAAATGCACATTCATAAATGGGGTCACATAAGAAAGAGTGGACACTAGATCAAGTAAATAGTACACATCGTGTGAGAAAAGTTTCAACATCAACAACATTAGGAGATACCTTAAAATCTTGACAAGATGTAAGAACATATAACCGATTTCGTTCAGTACCAGTACCATAAGCAGAAATAGATATAGAAGTAGCACTCTTTGGTGCTGGAACAGATGAAGAGGCAATAGGAACCTTGTTAGCCCCTGAATCTATTCTAGAACCACAGTCACACTATGTATGACAAATTTGATCGCAATAAAAACATCTATTCTTCATTTCCTCACAAAACCCATGGGGCAACCGCCCACAAAATCTACAAGGAGGGTGGGATTGAGTCGATTGAGCCCCACTAGCTTGAGATTAGGTACCCTATGCCCAAAAACCACCATCATGTTGAAACTAATAATCATCCGATGGCTTATAGTAAGGAGCACTAGCCGTGGAAAAAGAACCAGAACTCCCCCACTTCTTCTTTGGCCACTTACTACCTTTTACTAAAATTAACCTGCTTCTTCTTCTCTTTTTCTACCGATGTATGTACATGACCAACTTAGAGATATCCATGTCCTTGTTCAACAAAGCAGTCTTGCTTTCAAGGATCAACTCATGACATAATATCGAAGCAAACTTATGAATTCTAGCCCTCTTACTAAAAACTAACTCTGGAGTATACCACGATAACTAGTGAATTTCAAGGCATACTCCTTCATAGACATCCTACCTTGCCCCAAATTCACAAACTCTTGTGCGTTTACTTCCCTCAACTCCCAAGGAAAGAAGCGGTCCAGAAATGTATTAGAGAAATCCTTACATAAGGCACAACCAACATCCCCTTCTCTCAACTTTTCCCACTCTTCATACAACTAGTATGCCACATTTTTCAACTGGTAGGCAGCAAACTCCACGCCCTCCACATTAATGGTATACATAAAATGGAAGCTCTTTTCGATCTCATCTAAAAAACCTTGAGGATCCTCCTTAACCTTAACATCGATAAAGATCAGAGAATTCAACCTCATATACTAGCTAACCCTTATAATAAGAACACCAAGCTCAAACTGAGTAGTTACCAACTATGATAATATATGAATAGACTGACGAAATTCAGCGTTCATCACTTCGACCTTATGAGTTTGAGAAGGACTAGAGTTAACCGATAGAACTCCAGGACTATTAGGAAATGGACCCCTAGATCGGCTATGAATCCCACGAGTAGAGTCACTTGCTTTAACCTGGGTTTTGTAGTATAACTGTTATATATCAAGGTGCCCACGGGCTATATAGGCCCACCTCTCTCCAAGGTAGAATGGCCTCAATACGTGTAGCTACATGAACCAGAGAATATTCAAAACCGTATACCTATATGGGGGACTCAAATCTTTTGTCATACTCAAGGTGACTTAAGCACCAATGCATGTATTATAAGGCACTCGAAACTCCCACTCATGTATTCATTCGGGGGACTTAAACCACTCGGTCAGAAAGACACTCGTACCCAATTATTAAACAATAATTACCAAGAACCCATATATGCCAAACCATATTAAAACATATATAAACATAATTTAAACCGTAAGTAAACAATACTCAAAAATATGCAACAAAACCCTCAACATTGGTTTTCAAAACCACCATTAATGATTCATAAACAAAGCTTAACACACTTGATTTTCATGAACTAACAATGAGGTAAGAGTCACTTGTTTTATTCACAAAGATTCACAGAAAGAGCTTGACTCTTGAGCCTCTAGATGAACACCTCGTAGAAACCTTAGCCCAATATCCAAGAAAGAGTTTGGAGAGGATTTTGAGAGTATTTTGATCCTTTAAAAGTGAGTAATGAAAGAACAAATAGTGTTATAAGATGTGGGGTTTTAAGGGTTTGGGGTGGGAAATGTCTAAAATATCCTCATCTTAAAAGCTGAAAAATATGCGCAGGAGGGTACAACTTGGCCCCTCTAACTCATACATACAACATACGAGTGGTATCCACCACTCGTACCCAAGATAGAAAGTTGGACTCCAATCAAGTCCAATATACGACTTCATACCAACTAGTATTCACAACATATGATTAGTACCCTAGAATCGTACCCTAGGAAACCTACCGAGGGCTTGACATACTGAGCAATATACGAGTGGCTCAACTAGCTAATACCATCAACATACGACCTTTATGATATCCATTCGTACCTTGGAAATAAAATAACCAAAACCACACTGAGTAACATATGACCAAGACCCCTAAATTATACTCTCATTATAAGACAAGTAAGCATAACTCGCATGATGATCAGTAAGCTCAAACTCAAGAAATTTCTAAGGGTCAAAAGTTAAGGTGTTACAAATATCGATCCAAAAAGCTCCATTTAATAAGCCTTCGTCTTACAAATGGCCTAAAAATCAACAAAAACATAAAAATATAGAATCTACATGTCAGAAAAAATCTAGATACCTATATTGTCCATTTTTTTAGTTGGGGTAAAAATGGACCCCCAAAATGGATTGTTGAAAAGGAATGGTAAAAAATATATTTCCCATTATTAAAGAAACCAATAGATGAAAACCCAAGTGAAAACAGGTTGAAATTGGTGTTTAAATTGAAGAAATACTAATTTAGGCCTTCTAAGCCAAAATTCCTAAATTCTACTTTTGAAATTGAGTTTTATCAAGCTTCAAATGATAAGAATCAAAGAAAAATTATTAAAATAGGGCTTTGGAGACTACCCAATATTGAAAATTGAAGACATCTCCCAGAAACTCTAAAACCCGAAGCTCCAAGTGTAAAAAAAAATGGAAAACTGAGATAAGGTATATACATTACTAGGTGTCACATAAGTAGACGCTAGGCCACTTAAGCGGCCATCTCTTAAGCGGTCTAGGGTCGATATCACAACACCCACCCCATCTGTATATGTCTCTTAAGCGGACCTAATGTCATTTAAGTGAGCTGGTCTCACTTAAGCGACACATGGCTGGTTAAGCCAGGTTGCTTGAACAACCCTAGTGTCACTTAAGCAGATGCAACATCTGAGTGGTTCATCAGCTGGAGACTTCCAAGTCGCTACAGACTCCTTTGGATTCATTCAAAATCCCAGGAATTCAAATGAACTATGCTACCCCTTTGACTTTGATGCTTCAGACTCAATATCGAAAAAGATTTTTGAAAAAAAAATTATTTTCACAAAATTGACCCCTGAGACATAATTTCATATTTTGCTAAACTGAGGATCAAATTGAAATACCAAAGCCATAAAATCACACTAACTATGTTACCAATCCAAAATAAATTTTCTGGAACTGCTAGAATAGTCAGTTTTGCCATTCGATGCATATAATTATAAATGTTGACCTAAGTCAATTATAATGCCTTTTAACCACCAAAACCCACAACTCGCACAAATTACGTTGAAATGCATTAGGAATCATGCCAATCACCCCACACCCCAGAAATACCATAAAGCAACCATAGAGAGGGGTAAAATAGTCAAACCATATATAAATAAATAATTCACAAAATTCACCAAAATTAGGTTATTAAAGTTTCTCATACCTTAATTCATGAATGTCTTTAGAACGTAGACTCTCATCCAACCTCTTTTCTAAGTCATAAAGCTTTTATTGTCGTGTAGGTAATTTCTTATCTTATTTTACCATGTTTTACAAAGTACCAAGATTGGCATATTTTAAAGATATCGGTTAAAGAGAAAAATAAGGTGATATAGTCAAGAAGGTATTTTTCATTGATGAAGAAGCAAAATCTATGTTAGAAAGAGAATCGGGATGGATGGGCATGTTTGCCAAATTGTAGACTTATTGTCTATTCCATGTTCAAATTATTAGGCAGCCTTTAAGCAAAATAAATAGATATAATACAAATCATACAACATAAATACATTTAAAATATAATAATAATAATAATAATAATAATAATAATAATAATAGAAAAATAAGAGATACTTGCAACGAGGAAAATAGGTCGAATAAATAAATGAAGACTAGAACTTAATGAATGATCTAAGTTTCTAACGCATGAAGTATAATGGCTATGAGACTTATAATTTCAAACAATTGGTGTGATACTCAATGAATACTAAGATAACAAACTTAGAATTGCAGTAGCGGAAAAAATTATAGGAGATATGGGAATAAATAAAGTCAACCCTTAAACATCAAGCATTTGATCGTATTGTAAATCCATAAAATTCCATAAAGAGTTCTGAAGATGTAAAATATGATGGAAAAAAAAATTATTATGATAAGACCAGACTCATTAAATGAGTGCCTATGTATCCTTCTTATAGAGGAATCAGGTCAAACATAGTTCAAATTATATAAAAGGAAAGCATAAAAATAACTCTACATTATTCCAAGTATGTCTAAATCTTAAAGTAATTCAAGAGCTTCAAAACTTAGAGCAATATATGAAAATGATATCCTCTTCTTTAATGTTGAATAGGTGCAGGTCATGCTTAAAAAATTAATCAACATTGAGATTTATCTCTGTCAATTTTATTACCTTAATATTAAGCATCATTAGAATTCTGTCCTTTAAAGTTTGACATTCTTCATAAGTGTGCCCTTTCATCCCTGAATAATAAGAACCTTTTTGCAGTGTGTACCCTTTTATCCCTGAACTATAAGCACCTTTTTGGAGTGATCGAGAAAACTTGCATAGTTATCCACTATAATTGCATGAATTGGAGTGATATAGCAAGTAAGCTTTAATCTCTCATAAATTTGGGCTATGGCCTAAACATAACGAGTGTACTGTCTTGGTAGATTTTTTTAAAACACAGCTCGAGGTCTAGCGAATTGATTGGATCATTAATTTATTGGTAGATTTTTATAAGACACTAGAATGTATTTTGATGTTGGATTAATAGGTGGGGTGGGTACCAAATAGTTTGAGGTGAGGCTTTTTTGGGGAATTGAGGATATAGTCTTGGGCATAATTTGGTGTTGGAATGATTTTTCGAGATGGATACCATATCAATTAAGGATAATTTTTCTTTACTATCATCCCATTGCTTATCAAATTTTATAGTTATCTCCTCAACCGGTATCATTCACTTGTGTCGTGAACAGACTTTCTAGAATGGAAGACACAATGTTTTTGGGATCAAACAAGGGACTTGAAGAGGAATAAGAACTAACAATTTGACTGCAGAATACCATGTGACCTAAATATTTTAAAAGTAATTGGTGGGCATTCATATAAGAGAGTAGCTTGGGTTTGCTCATTTTAGGCTTTAATTCTTCATTGATAACTCTTTTTCCCTTATCCATGAATTGTGGCCGAACCAAACCAATCTTGTTATATCTTAGATTTTCTAATATGAACTTTATCTTTAGCCTATTATCGAACAGCCTAATGAATTCACTTGTCAAATTATCCCAAGAGACCCACTTGTATGTATCCTTCTCTGCATACCATATAATGCTAGATCTATAAGTGACCTCACAAAAATCTTGATCGTAAGACTATCACTTTGTCTAATAATTACTATCTCATTGAGGTAGGCATTTAAATGGGAATAGGGATTTCCAAATACATCGTATAGCAAAAATTTCAAGTCTCCAACTCTATTCTTATTTTTATTCCTTGATTTGGATAACTTATCAATCTTAGCTATTGAGATGGCCCAACTCATGATGAGAAACCTTTCCTTCTGTTTCCTTTTCCATGATATCTCTATAACCCATTGAATATTTTTTGTGGTATAATTTAATAGAGACTCTAAGATGTTTGTGCATTAGAATCAGGTAGAGATGATGTAGCCAACATAGGAGACTCTATAGTATTGATAGGAGCAATAAATTCCTTTACGAATGATGACTCTAGAAAACCTTGTGGTATATCAGATGAACCTAAAAAATTAGTCATTATTCCTCTGATTCCTTCTATCTTCTTTCAAAATTCATGATACTTGACTTAATGGTAGTAACCTTGTCTTGGCGTAGTAGCAAACCCTTGTGATTAAATTAACTATTTACAATATTGATAAACATTCCTTGACTGACCATTCTTTGTGTTCAACTTTAGTCAACCTTAGATAAAAATAGACTCATGATTAGTAGAAAGGTATGCTCAAAAAATCTAGAATAAATATTCTACTTATTTGAAAATAATGAGTTAGAGGTTATGAAACTAGAGTTCAACAAATATAATAACATTAATGATCAAGGGTAATGGTAGGGACAATTGTATGCAAATGATGAACGCATTGAGATAAGGATATCCTAAAATTATAAGTTACCCAAAATATTATTAATAGGTCGAGAACCTCTTATCAAAGAAAGAGTCAGACAAAGATATGATTAGTATGCTAATATATATTTTAGAAGACAAAGTTGAGTCAAGAGGATAAATTGAAGGAAAGATTTGAATAGGTCCTAAGAGTGTATTGTTGGGCCCTAACATGATAAAAATTTCAAGAGTCAAGAACTCTAAAAGTGAGGAACTCTAAGAGAAAGAAATAGTGAAGATAGGAATAAAAATAACAAGTTGGGTAAGATATTAACATATACATAGAAATTTAATAAATAGCAAATAAGATTGTGTGTCCTTTTATGATCGTGAACTCGTCTAGACTTTGGAAAAGATTTCACTAATTAACATTCGATGCATTAAGGGTGTCAAGAGATTCTAGGTTAAATGAGATGCATATTCCTTAGTAATAAAACATGCATCCACAATCAAAAGAACAAGAATAGTTTCATAACACGGTTCCCTCAAGTGGGCAGCTAGAGAATGGGAAAGCACATGACTGTCGATGAACCATTCATCAACCGATCTATGAGACATTTCCAACAGGGTTTTTTTGACAATGAACATTTGTGCAACTACGCAATCGTTCTTAAATGAAAAGAAAAGAGGTTCCAAGTGGAAGAAGGTAAAAGCAAAATGGAAATTAAAATAAAGCAATAAACACATAGCATGTAAATAAAGTGATAATAAATACATAATTTATGAAAAGCAACAATATAATAAAATAAGTAAATAAACTAAATATAAATAGATAAGAAAAGCAACCCACATTATAATACACATCATGAAGAAAAATAAAATAAATGAAAAATATGTCAAATATTCAAAAAAAAATGAACAAATGACTAATAAATTAAATAAATAATGCTAAATATTGAGTCAATTAATCATTTAAGAAAACAAATACTAAAGAAGGGAGAAAGGGTGTATCATGTAAGAATGTAATAAAATCATGTAAGTCCTATTATCATAAATAAATTTTAAAAATGAAAAGAAAACATAAAACCCACATAAATACAAATTTATAATGGTTAGAACCTAAGAATCCCATGTAACACCCTAAAAATTCAAGATAAGATTAGAACCATGCTTCGAGTACATGTATTTTTAAACATCATATTTTGATAGTATGGGATGTTATTTAGATGTGTATTAAGGCCATAAGTAACTCCTAACTCGGCCAAATCAAACCTTTTCTCACCAATTGATTCAGTGAGAAATATCTTGATATGTTCAACTGCAAATGATCATAACTTTGAGATCTTAACGTATTTTTGAGCTCAAGATCAACCAAATGTTAGATATTTTAATTATCTTTCCAATGAATCTTATTTTGCCATAAGCTGATATCCGAGTTAAAAGGTATGGTCATTCTAGTGAAGCACTGTCCAGTCCTGAGATGTCACGAGCCAAACCACGACCGTGGTTACATTGTATGACCATAAAATGGTCTTTTATAATAAGAAAACCCCAAGAATCTGAATGTTGACAGATTTTCCTTCCCACCACCAGAAGAAATCACAACCATGGTTAGAAATTATGATCTTAGCTACGATCTTGACTCCAAAACTTTACCCAGTAGGAACCTTCAACTTATAAACTAAGGTACGATATAGGTAGGTCCCACGATTGTACCAAGGCTCATATGATCATGTTCAGAGATATCACAATTATCTATCAATCATGAATGCCACCAAAATCATAGGTTGGTCCTACGATCGTGGTAAGGTTATGTACGTCTCTTTCAGTAGCTTTTAGTTACAAATATAAAAGGGGCACATCAGTATTTTCCCACTATTTTGACATCAAAACTAAGTCTTCTAGGTTATTTTAGGGCTAATTATTAAGGTTAATATTGCCCTAAGTCTCAACACTTAGTTTCAACACAAATAAAAGAGGCAACTTCTTTCCCAAGATAGAGCTAGGGTTCCTTTTTTTCGGGCTTCTTATTTTAAAGAATTCTTTACAGTTCTTATCTCCAGGTATGTGGGATTTCATTGGTCGGTATATTTTCACCCATTGAATCTCAAAGTTCATCCAATTCCTTAGTTTAATTCCTTTCTCGGAGCTTAGGGTCATGAATATTGTGAATTCCTTGATACTCTAGTTCCTTGATCTCGTGAGTTATAGACCCATGCTTTAACATGAATTTTAGTACCATTGAATGTTCAAATCATAATACTCTAATTATATTGTGAAATCAATAATTATTGGACTTGAGTTATTAAATTCCTTAAATTCACTACATTTATGAAATTGGCATAATAGTTGTATTTTTCAATAATGGTGCATTATGAACACCCAATGACCTAGGATTTCATGCATATACTTATAAGTGTTAAATCCTCTAGCATACATGTTTCTACATGCTTTCAGATAATGCATTTATTTTCAATTGCGAAATATTATTATTATCACTAAGCATTTTAGTTATTAGTGTGATTTAATTAGTAGCATTACTTAGTACTAAGCGGATATAGGGATGAATCCTCACCTGCTAGTGAGGATAAGACCTTTAATAGAATTCCCCAAGTCCCAAAACTACAACACCACTATAGGTTCTAAAGGGTCACCCGTCAGACGAGGCTTAACACCTTAGTCCTTTTGAACATTAGTTTAGTGGATCCATATCAAACAGTGTTTGTACACTTGGTAAGGTATTGAGAACTTTCTAGATTAAGTTATAGGTTGGACATCTATTAACTTATATTAGGGTATGTCCATCATTTGTAGCTCCCACAGTCCACAACCCACCATTCAGATTTAGAGACTTGTATGACCTTGTATTCAGTTATTTAGTTGATCATGCAGTACATGTTAATTTCTTGGTCTTTCATCAGTTTACTATATTACATGCATCATGTTCAGCATATATCAGTTATTTTCTATCTCAAATACTTAATACACTCAAAGTACTGATCACATACTTTCTTTTGTGATATATTATTTATAATATAGGTTTTGATGCTCAATACTCAGATCGCACTTTTAGTATGATATCCTGCCATATCAGAAGTGACGTGCCATGATTTCATAACACTTTTGATTCTTAAAACTATCAAATTATGTAAATACTTAGCAATTTTATTAGATATGATGTGTGTTATATGTGTATTGTAGGCTAATTAGGTTTGAAGTGGTGTAGAATAGAATTAGATGAAACAGCATGGAAAAATCAAAGTTACTGACTTAGCTATGAGTCGTTCTCTCACAATACTACTCGTATTCCAAGTCGTGGTGATAAAGAAAGGTTGTTATTCCTAGGATTTAAGAACGGTCGTACCATGACTCGTTAGGAGTGAGAACAATTCATGGTATGAGTCATTTAAAGAAAATAAGAAAAAGTCTTGAAGACAAGCAAGTTGAAGCCCTAGTGGAAATGGAAGAAGCCTATGAGTGGTTATGCCTGGCAAAGATTCATCGTAAAGAGTTGTTCTAAGAATAGAGAGAAATTACTGAAAGCTAAAGATCCACTATAGTGAAAATGATTTGCAGCCAATGACTCATAGGTTCTGATTATGGGTCATTATCTTTGATTGAAGAATAGAGGTAATAAAATTAACAACGAGTCATCAATTATAGCAAGATTAATAATATTTATTTTTTATTGAATTCCATGGTTTGTTTCACAACTATGAGTGGCTAATTCCCTTAGCTAGGGTTGTGGGAACCCTGAAAGACTAACAAAGTAAAGGAAATATAAGGTTCTGCTAGATCATTATTTACCCTTGTATTGTTATCTTATTCAATTTAATCAATTTCTTAGTGTTGGACAACTCTAAGAACACACTTGTATGCAAGATGACCTTCACAAGAGATATTGAGATTGGGAAAAAAGATTACAACAGCGATTCAAGCTTATAAACTCTTGTGTAATAACTTAATACCCGCAAGGTAATAAATAAAATGGGATCAAAGACAAGGGTTATTAAAGAGACACCCTGAGACTCACAAGATAAAGGGTGAGATTTGCCAACACATTCACCAGATGATTGGTTAAACCTAGCTTGTCAGATTTTTTATGTGCGGCAGTGATATATTTAGATTAAACACAAGAAACCTACTAAGTTTGGTAACCAAGGGGAACACATTCCTGGTATTCATTTTAGATTGCTTACAATCAAAAGCATTCAAATCTTGTTACTTTTACTAATTACTGCAAACCCCTCATTAACTTTCCTACACTTCCAACTACTTCACCAAGTTTGAGAGATGAATTCGATCTATTCCCTATGGGATAGACCCAACATAGCTGGGTTACTACAATTTGACAACAACCGTAGTATATTATCTTAGAGGGTATAGTATTGGAGATATCAAATTTTAATGTTGTTGTCGGGGAATACGATTGTAAAGTTATTGATCAAAGTTGTTGAGGTATATAGGTTTTATTTTTCTGTTCTTCTTGGGGTCTACACCCGTGTATGCCTAGCACTAGTAGTCAAGGAAATATCTTAGTCCCACTTGATCCTGAGCTAGAAAGAATTCTATAACTAAATCATAAGATGATGAAACAAGAATGTAAAGCTCATCTAGAGAGGCTTTGGGATAATCCAAATAGCTTGCCTCTTTCTCCTCCTAGTACTATTCCATAGATAATTGATTAAACCACTAATTAATTATTAGTAGAAGAAAATGCTGCTAATGCAGGGAGGGATGTAGATTCCCATCATATAGCTCAAAAGGTAGAGCTTGTGAGGCAGCGACAAAGAGTAGATCATCGCGCTAAATTCGATAAAAATTGAGATAGAGGTAGAAGAGATAAAGTTTATATACTCCTAACCTATCAGTACTTACCACCATATGATGTCTAGTGGAGGACTTGGGAAATGTTAAGTCTATCGAAATAGGAGCTATCAATTTTTCTGCATTGCCACCGGGTGTAAAGTTTGACATTTCTAGTGATATGATCCAGTTGTTGAATCTAAAATGTGTGTTTGCAGGATTGTGGGTTGAGGACACAAACATGCATATTATTAATTTTATTGGAATTTTCACTTCATATACTATACTTGAGGTAGATCAAGAAGCACTAAGACTAAGGTTTTTCCCTTTCTCTCTAATCGGTGAAGCAACATTCTGGTTAGGGGAACTTCCTCAAGGGTTCATTGCTACTTGAAATGAGTTGCAGAGGTAGTTTTAGGACCGTTTCTTCTCTCTATAAAGAATGCTATAGTTGAAGGACAAGGTATATAATTTTAGGCAGCTATATTCAATATCAATGTATGAGGCATAGTTTTTGTTTAAAAAGAAGTTAATAATGGTGCCCAATCATAGAATTATGGGAAGTAACTTTCTTGAAAAAATTGATCAAACCCTTAACACCAATTTGAAATCTATAGTGGACACTACTACTGGTAGAGCATTTATGAACCTATGTTGGGAGGTAGCATCATAGATATTAAATCAAATCTCTCTTACCAAGAAAAGGTGGCACACTCGAGAGGCAAAGAGAGGCGTTGTCACTTATCTTTTAGGGCTTTCAGTGAGAATAGAGTTATTGATAACCTAGCGGTGTAAGAGTTTGATTAGTTAAGGAAGGAGATTAGGTTACTAACAAAGCAGTTTGCAATGATGTAATCTAAGAAGGTGAATGCAGAGGATACTTAAGGTAAGGGCTCTAGATCATATAATTCTAATGTGGGTGAAGAGTCAAAATATCTAGATAGAGAGTTGGCGGGTTTCTGTGCCAAGTGCTAATCATTTTCTCAAGACAATCAAAACTCTAGGCAAGGTAACCACAGTTGGAAATATGATGGAGATAGATACAGAGATTGGAGTAGAGAGAGACAGTGACTAGAGATGTAAGGATGATTACAAGGAAAAGGGTGGTAGAAATATTTCACTAAGCAGTCATGATAGTGAATCAAGGATGGAGGCTATATTGTCAAAGCTGGTAAAGGATCAGAAAAGTCAAGAAAATTTCCTTAAAGAGATTAAGGCAGACATCTCAGGTTTGACCCAGAATGTGGAATCACATGCTACTGTAATCAAGTAGTTGGAGCATCAATTTGGCCAAATGTCAGCAACCTTCAATCAGCGCCAGTCGGTCACCTTTCCAAGTAATACAGTACAGAATCCAAAGAACAACAATCACTGCCTTATCAACACCACTCAAAGTGGTAAGGCAACTATTGATACCCTATGCATGCGGTTGATGAGTCAAGGAATGATACTGTTGATGTCTATAAGAGACTTGATGTTGAGATATAGAAATTGATAGGTGTTCATAAAAGTGGTATGAAAGATAAAGAAAAGTAGAAGGTAGTTAAACCTATGTTAAAGAGTGTTCCACAACCTCCCACTCCTTTTATCTAAAGAATAAGGAAGAAATAAGAGGGAGGGAAATATTAGTTCTTATTGATGTTGAAATAAATGTCTATTAATATTCCTCTTAAGAAGCATTAGAGCAGATGCCTAGATATACTAAGTTCATGGATAATTCAGTTACTAAAAGGTAGAAGGTAAGTTTTAAGAGAGCTGATAATGTTCATCATTGTAGTGTCATCGCTTCTTGATCATTGGTTGAGAAGAAGAAGGGCCCTGAAGTATTTACTAAACCATGTACCATTTGGTACTATAACTTCTCTCAAGCTTTATATGATTTAGAAGCTAGTATTAATGTAATGTCTTTGGTAGTATACAAGCAGTTGAGGTTAGGGGCACCCAAACCTACACTTATGAGGTTATTGATAGCAGACCAAACTGTGAAGAAACTAGTTGGTATTTTGTGTGATGTCTTGGTAAGGGTGAAAAGCTTCATCTTTCCAACAATTTCCTAACCCTTGACTGTGAGGGGTACTTTGAGTCCCTATTATCTTTGGAAGGCCTTTCCTAGTTATGGGAAGGGCCCTGGTTGACATTGAGATGGGCAGATAAAGTTTAGACTCAATAATAAGAAAGTCAATTTTAATGTTTGTCAACCAAGGCAACAACGGAATGATATGAGAGTGGCGTCCATGATCGATACTATTGATGATAGTAAAGTGACTGTGCCTATTAAAGAGTGACCTGGATTTAAGGCATTAGCAATGGTGATCATGAACTTTGATAGCAATGTAATCGATGAGTAAAACGAGATGGTGAACGTGCTCTATGGTAGAGGTTATTATAACTATGCTCCAAAGAAGCTTGATCTTGATATGGAGAATTAAACCACTCCTCCAGCTCAACCATTTATTAAGAGGTCACTAATATTGGCATTGAAGGCCCTCCCATAGCACTTGTGCTATCAATGGTGAGGGCCAATAACACCTTGATGGATAGTTACGGCTGATTTATTAGAGTCACAGGTTAAAGTATTATTATCAGTGTTGTAGAGGTTAAAGAGGGCCATAGGATGGACTATTGCAGACATTATGGGGATTTCACCCGATATTTGCACTTATAAAATACAGCTTGAACCAGAGTATATACCCAACACCGAGTACCATCTAGGCTAAATACACCTATACAGGAGGTGGTGAAGATAGAAATTATCAAATTGTTAGATGCTGGAGCAATTTACCCTATTACAGACACTAAGTGGGATAGTCGAGTTTAATACATACCAAAGAAAAGTGGGATCATTGTGGTCCCTAATGAGAAGAATGAATTGGTTCCCATAAGACTGGTTATTGGATATAGAGAATGAATGGATTACAGGAAGATGAATACTTAGACTCAAAAGGAACATTTCCCTATGCCATTCATGGATCATATACTTGACAAACTAGCAATCAAGGTTGGTACAGTTTTCTTAATGGGTACTCAGGATACAATAAGATTTCTATTTCTCTCAAGTACTAGGAAAATATAACATTCACTTTGCCTTATGAAACTTTTTTATTCAGGAGAATGTCGTTTAGAATATGCAATGCTCCCTCAACCTTTTAGAGATGTATGATTTGCATGTATTCTAATATGGTGGAAGACACTATAGAGGTACTCATGGATGACTTTTCAAAAGTTGGGGATTCATTTGATGATTGTTTGAACCATTTAGCCAATGCACTCCAAAGATGTCAAGAATGCAAATCTGGTGCTCAATTAGGAAAACTACCATTTTATAGTGAAGAGGGGTTTTTTCCAAGGTCACAAAATCTCAAAATGGGGTATTGAGGTGGATAGAGTGAAGATTGAGGTAATCGAAAAATTATCTCCACAAGTCTTAGTTAAAGGTATCTAAATTTTTTTGGTCATACTTCATTTTATATGAGGTTCATAAGGACTTCTCTAAAATTTCTAATCATCGATGCAAGCTTTTAGAAAAGGAGGTAAAAAATATATTTGATGATTCATGTCTCGAGTCCTTCAAGTACCTTAAGGAGAGGTTGATCCGGGCTCCTATTATTGTATCCCCTAATTGGTTTTTACTATTTAAGGTTATATGTGATGCTATCTGAGAGACATTGGGTTATGTCCTAGACCAAAAATGCAAAAAATCCTTCACCCGATCTATTATTGTAGAAAGTCATTAAACCGCACACAAAAGAACTATACCGTCTCTGAGCAGGAGTTGCTTGTGGTAGTTTTTGCCTTTGAGAATATTTTGTCTTATTAGATTGGGACTAAATTCATAGTTCACACAGATCATACAACGTTGAGGTATATAATATTGAAGAAGGACGCTAAAGTGAGGTTAATATGTTATGTCCTCTTGCTGCAAAAATTTCACTTTGAGGTAAAAGATATAAAGGGAACTAAGAACCAGGTTGCTAATGACTTGTCTCAGCTAGAAGATGAGGCAATGTAGAAGTTAAGGGATGAGCTTAATATAGATAATACATTTCCAGATAAGCGGGTCTTTGTAACATCTCAAAATTTAATCCCCAGGTTTGCTGAGTTGGTCGAACTTTTGCCAAGTGATCTTATTCTGGGAGATTTGTCATTCCAAAAGAGTAGTCGGGTCATGCATGAAGTGAGAAAATTTTTATTCGACAAGCCTTATCTCTTTTGTATTTGTATGGATGATGGTATTCATAGCTGTATTCCTCAGGTGGAGATGATGGGCATCCTGGAGCCTTGTCATTCATCACTAGTGGGGGATCATCATGATGGAACCCACACAACCCATAAGATTCTGCAATTTCGGTATTATTGGCCAACTATTTTCAAGGTTTCTCATGAGTATGCTCAAACTTGTGATCAATGTCAATGTCAAGGCAATATTTTACAAAGACATGAACTCCTAATGACACCCATGCTAGAGTTGGAATTGTTTAATGTATGACGAACTGACTTCATGGATCCATTTGTGATCTCCTATGGAATGAAGTACATTTTAGTGGCAATTGACTATGTTTCAAAGTAGGTGGAAGCAGTTATGCTTACTAACAATAAAGGGGGAAGCGTCACTACGTTCTTGAAGAACAACATATTTATTAATTTGGAACTCTATAAACTATTATCAATGATGGTGGGTCTCACTTCTACAATTGGCTTTTCATGACCCTGATAAAAAATATGGTGTGAAGCATAAGGTGGAAAAACCTTACCATCCTCAGACGATTGGGCAGGTTAAGATCTCAAATAGAAAGATCAAGTCTATATTGGCGAAGACTGTGAATGCAAATAGGACTAACTGGTCAAGGAAGTTGGATGACACATTATGGGCCTACCAAATATCTTTTAAGACCCCTATAAGGGCCTTTACATATCATTTTATGTACAGCAAGGCATGCCACTTGCCGGTTGAACTTGAGTACAAGACACTATGGCCATTGAAAAATCTTAATTTGAAGTGGCATGATATAGCTATGTTAAGGTTGAGCAAGGTGAATGAGTTGGAAAAATTTCAGCTCTATGTTTTTGAGAGTTCTACTCTATACAAAAAAAGGATGAAGTTGTATCATGACAATAAAATTAAGAAAAGAGTGTTTCTTCCTGGCAATTTGGTTTTGTTGAATAATTAAACACTTCGCTTGTTTCCTAGAAAATTGACGTTTGGTTAATATGGATCATTTATCGTGGTTTGGGTATTCCCACATGGTGCTATTGAGTTGGACCGTGATGGTAAATCCCTATTCAAGGTTAATGATCAGAGATCAAATCATTATATAGGAAACCATAATGAGGTGAAAGTATGTGTTGATATGGACCCTGGTGAAGACTGAGTAACCAAGGTAATTACATCGTTTCGCGAAATTAAATTAGGTGCTGCATGGGAAGCAACCCATAGGCAGGTTAGTAAAGTTTGAGTATCCAACTTAGACATGGTGTGCCACGATGTTAAATCAAGTGTTGCATGGGCGGCAACCCATGTTTTGTACTCATTACATTATAGGGCAACTTGTGTTTTCAGTTTGTAGGGATGGAGACTGCATAAAAAGACCAAAAAAAATTTTGGTGCCATGTCCCTACGAGGGACCGTACAAGTCATAAGGCCACCCTACTGCTTGTCTCTAGAGACGTTAAGAGCTGGAACGTAGACCACCCTTAGGTAAGTGTTCTATAGAGTCATAGTGAATCTCAGAACAAGTCATTTACTGTGACAATGACCCATCACCTTAAGTCCTTAATACTGGAGAACCAGGTAAGGTTCTAATCACAAAGGAGGAAGTCTAGAACTCGTTGTTTATCACCATGAGTTTTTACGAGGACTCATTGTTGGGCCCGACATTATGGTGATGTGTGAGAATATGCTAACACATTTGAGGATTTTAACTCTAAATAATTGTGAAGTCTTAAGAAGCTTTTGTTATTGTTGATTGTTTTTATTGTTTTAATGCAGATGTAAGTGATCGAGGAGAAAACAAAAGGAAAGAGGAACAAATTAGTTGAAATCTTGTGCAAATAAGCTAAAGTAAAGCTGATGACATTTTTGAAGCGTCGTCAGACATGTGAAAGGCTGTCAAAGTTACAGTCAAGCGTATACTTAATCTGAAGAATTGAAGTGAAGTGTGACGACATTTTTTAAGCACCATCACAACTGTGATAAGGCGTCAAAATTACCGTCAATTTGAGGCAGAACATGATGATTTCCAATGTGTATGTGACGACATTTTTGACACATCGTCACATATTTGACATGCCGTTAAAAGTTGTCGTAAAGAAAAGCAGAACATGCTATTATACTAGAAGCGTTGACGATATTCTGCAAAAGCCGTCAGGTGTCTGACAAGCCGTCAGAAATGGCGTCGTCTATTCTGAGAAAAAAACTGAAACTTGAGATTTGCTTCCATATATAGCCCTTTCTATTTAAGGCATAGTTTTTAGGTTTTATTATATCCAAGAACTTATAAAAGGGGGGTCTTTAATTCTCTTAGGAGGGCGAACCTTGAACTTCACGTACTTGGTCACTTTGTCTCTGTAGTTTTTGACTCTCTTAACTTAGAATTCAATTTTCAATCCTTTGATTGAGTTATGGGAAATTCTTATTGTACTTGGAGGAGAATCAACTTTGGATTTCATATTTTTTAAGTTTAATTGCTTTAAATTATGAATTCAATCGTTGTTATCTCTTTCTATCTCATGAGCAACTAAAATTCGCAACTAGGGTTGTGGGATCTATGACTATTATTTTATTGATTTAGTAGTTGGTTAGGGTTTGAGTGATTATGGGAACGTCTTGAAATTCCATTATTTTAACTTTAATCTATTAGTTGCAAATAATAGGTTATGCCTTAGGTTTGTTTGCTTGAACAGAGAAATAAACTAGAGGAAGCAAATTATCAACAGGGACTCGGAAGCTACCAACCTTCTATTTAATGATTGATGTCATAACTGGATTAATCTACCTGAGATAACATCCCGTTAGAAATAGATAAGTTATCTAAGTTCGAAAGAATTAGATAGTAAATTGTCTGGAGAGGTCGAGAGATAATTCAGATAGAATCATCGGCAGGGATAATCTGTTGTTCCCACCTACCACGAGAATCTTGAATAGTTATTATTCAATGGAGATTAATAGTCATAGTGATCACGACCCTAGTTTCTCTTTATCATTGATTTGAACAATTGAAATCTTAGTTTTGAGTTGTGAAGCAAGTTAAGCTGTTAACTTTTGTTTGACTCATAAAAACCCCCATCTTACTTTTATATTTTTGTACCATTTGGTTGAATTTAACTTGTAGCTTTAGTTTCAAAGTAGTTTAATCACCACTCACATTGTTCCCTGTGGATTCGACCCCGACTCCAAAGTTGGGTAAATATATTGATGATGACCGCCTTACGCTAAATTGACGTGTAAGTTAAGCGTTATTACATGGTCCCAACAAGTTGACCCAATCCAACAAGGATGAATTAAATGAGAAATTAAGAACCGTAATTTATTTTCCTTCCACTTCAACATTTGAGACTGCCTCCCTTCCCAAAACCATCCAACCACTCCCAAAATACACTCGTAAATCATCCCCAATCATTAAAATCAAAATGCAAATCTCCTAAATCGTGTCTCTCAAGAACTAGCGCAACATTCAAAAATTTTCAATGGATCCAAGAAAAGTTAATAAAGTAGCAATGGCACCCAAGAACGATTCCACTAAGAAGCAAAATCCAAAGAAGCATGCCTACCCCCTACTCG
Source organism: Capsicum annuum (assembly GCF_002878395.1). Lineage (NCBI taxonomy): Eukaryota > Viridiplantae > Streptophyta > Magnoliopsida > Solanales > Solanaceae > Capsicum > Capsicum annuum. Next base: position 188,708,218 of record NC_061122.1, read on the forward strand.
TCATCTCAGGAACGAAGACACTTATGATGAGTCAAGTGGATCCATCAAGGAATATCCACTTAAGGGTGGTGGAACCAAAAAAGATCCTACCTTGGGGCTCTACAACTACTCCACTAAAGGACTCACCTCCACCCACTAGGCCTAAGATAAAGACTCCTAGCCAATCATCACCCTATTCACAATCCCAATCTGAAGAAGACGTGAGTCAAGAGATGATTCTAGAATCAAGGATGAAAATAAGGAAGAAGATACTAAAAAGAGTGGGTTGAAAAATATAGAATCTAAGGATAAGGGTCAGAAAATAAGGAGAGGGAGGAAGAGAGAGAATCCAGTGACAACCCAATTGAGATACCAACTCCCCTTCCTACTATTAATCTTTTAAAGATAGAGAATAACTCTATGTGTATCATTAATTGGTAAGGGTACCCCAAGATGCATGAATTATACGAGGGTACCCCAAGATGCATGAATTATACAAGAAGTACAGCGCTATCAGCCCTTCTACCCAAAGACCAAAAAGAGGGTTCTACTTAGAGCCTAAGCTGAGTAGTACTGGTATGTCTGAGATGTCAAAATTTGATGTGAGCTTTAAATAGTACCACTTTGAATGGATAACCAGAGCTCTAATATAGTATAGCCCGATATTGATTAAGGAATTTTATGCAGCTTATCATATTAAACTAAATTAGTTGTATCCACAGGGGCAATTGTGAAAGTGTGGTAACCCATTAATGATAGTGATGATTAGAGGTGTTCAAGTGAACATATCAACACAGACCATATCTAGATTCCTTCATATGCTGAATTTTTAGCTGTCGGCTAATACTGTTGAGATTGATTATTCTATGGATGAAATACAAAAAGTAAAGATGAAACAAATTGCTTATGAAGATAAGTTCACTCACTTTTGATGGATGGCAAATATCATTACTACAACATAGGAGGAAGCATCTTGGGTGATTGGTGTATGAGTTGGCTCTTAAACATAGATTACGAAAGGTATTTTGAACTTTGTTGCAAAGGCATGGTGGATGCTAGTGCATTATCGATTGAGACCCAAAAATAGGAATAGTGTGCTCAATCCAAACCAAGCCTCTTTAGTTGCAAGCATCATAGAGGGCTATGATATTGATGTATCCAAGATTATATCTTGATATATCCGTGATCAAACGATGAGAACGAACTCAACTTTAGCCTTCTTGTACCTGTTGATGCAGTTGTGCTTAGATCAAGGAGTTTCAGAGATTTTAGGTGTCGATTATTTTTTCTATGTTTGGAGGACTATAGATTTAGGTTTTATTAGATTTTTTCTAACCCCATATCCAAGACTAAGGTAGGGCCCACTTTACTCATGAAGGCATTTCAAGTCGGAGCGTATGGTATCGACAAATTAGCGTTTGATGATATTGGTGATACCCTTGCTAAGACTGCCCTATCTAACCATCAGTCCTCAGATGCAATTGGTACTTATCATACTTTCCCCCCACCTACCGCGGTGAGACTATTCACTTCTAGTCAAGCTCCTACTAGCTATACTCTCATCCCGTAGGCTTTCTTGATTGATATGCTAAAAAAGTTGGGAACCCTTGAGAGTAAAGTGGCAAATATGAAGGAAGGGGAGAAGTCATAGGTTAAGAGGGAGATACATAGTGAGATGATAGGGTTGTCAGCCTAGTTTGATGGGTTCAAGCAGCAGATTAACTAGAAGTAAGAAAATATTCAGACTCCAGATCTAGCGGGCATACATGAGGAGTTGGCCATATTCGGGATTTCATAGAGTATATGCATGCCAGGCCATTCCCCACTTACTCTATTATTGAGAATATCTCAGAGGAAGAGGTGTCAGATATTTCGTGCACTAAAGACAAATAACCAGTTGCTAAAAGAAAAGGTGATGAGAGGTCGAGAAATAAGAGAAAGAGAAAAACAGACAAAGAAGTTAAGGTAGCAAAAGAAGCCAGTGTTGATTATGCATGGGACCACCAGATGAGGGTCAATGAGATGGCGACGAGAATCAATAGCCCTTGAGTGATTAATATGACAGATACAGCTGCAGCAAATTTGAGTAGGAGTACTGCTCTATCACCAAATATTCTATTAAGCACACCGACCACCGACGGTGCCACTGTTGATGTGAGTGTCCAGCTCACTAATGGGACCACTATTAATGAGAGTGGGGCTTATTTTGAGGCACCCCTTGCTGAGACATCATGAATTGGTGCCTAGTGCACCTAGTATGTCCTCATTCCCTTCTTTTACCTTACAGATGCATTGGGAATAGTGCCTATACTTTAGTTGGGGGAGGGGTGTACCATAACTGCTAAAAGTTTTTGTTGTCGTGTTTTTTCTTCCGTTGGCTATAGTTTTATTGTAGAACCAACATATCTAGGAAATAATCATGTTTTGAAGTGTTTTCTTTTGTATTGGTGTTGTTATTTAACTAGGAGGAAAATAGGTACCTACGGAAGCTGATGGTTTGTTTTGGTTATGCTTAAATGTCTTAAGAAAAATGATACCCCTCCAAAAAATATGTTTTTGAATTATGTGATGTGTACAGATATGTGACCATTGTGAATCTTGTTATGGCATTAGTATAAGAAAAATAATAATCATAGCTAACATTTGCATGAACTATTTAGTTAGTAGCGTATGATGCAACCTTGTTCCATGTGTAAATGAGATGCTACTTAGTTCCATTTGTGTATGGAATCAGAGCTTTCCCAGTTAGTCTTGTCTTGGTTGTAAGATAACTGATTAAGAAAGGATCATAGGTCATTCTTGAAATTAGTCAACTTTTAGTGAAATAGCCTGCCAAATGTGTATAAGTAATCCTTTAATCCCTATTTAAGCCAATAGACTATTTTTTTTGTTTTAGATTTCACCTTCCCATTTGAATTACAATGACCTATTTTGGCCTTGGTCTTTCTTGGACATTGAACACTACAACTCACGTAAATTACCTAAGTTGAGGGTGGCTATCATAGGGGTGTGTGATTCAAAGTGGGTATGAAGACGGGTGTAAATAGGAGTAAAGAAAATAAGGCTAGGTGTAGGGAAAAAAATTAAAATAAAAAAAGAAAAATAAAAAGAAAAGAATGAAAAGAAGGAATAAAAGAAACCATGACAATCCGAAAAAAGCCATAAAAGAAAAAAAGGGAGAAATAAGGGCGGAATTTAAAAGTTAAGTTAGTTGATAAGTGTACCATAAAATGTAATTGTAGTGCAGTTGAGGCTTAGTTACTATAATTCTCAAATGTACAATACAAAACCCCCAAATCTACATTACTAGCCAAGTAAAGTCCTATAGTGATCCTAACCCGACTGTCTAAAAACTAAGATAAAAAAAAGGGCAAGTCTATGGTATTAGGTGCATAGTTTTGGAACTTATTTGTGAAAGTGAGTGTCTCGATATCAACCCCGCATTAACTTGCATAATCAATCTGAGTGATTGGGACTTTTTTGGTGAGGGTACATGGGTTGTGTTGCTAGTTGCTTATTTTTTCGGGTGGTACGACTTGTACATATGTGTTATTGTTTGTTGCTAATGTAATGACATAGCCTGATTCCCTTGTGTCACATTGTTGTACTACTTTGACACACACAGTTTGTTTTAAAAGGTTAAAATGGGAGGGGGTGATGTTTCTTAGCTGAATTTGAAATTGACTGTCATAGGTATCTTAGATTTTTCTTAGTTAAGCAATGTTGTGTGGTTTGTTTAATTTGTGTTCCCTGAGGACATGCAAACGTTCTAAGTTGAGGGTGTTAATGTGTCATGGTTTCATGGTATTTTTTATGCTTAAAACTATGAGAATATGCAAATAATTAGACCATTTTATTAGATATGGTGTGTGTGTTTTGTGTGTTGTAGGTTAATTAGGTTAGAAGTGGTGCGGAAAAGAATTAGATGAAAAAGCTCTGAAAATTGAAGTTACAAACTTGATTATGACTTGTTGTCACACTATACTACTCGTAGCCAAAGTCGTGGTGATAATAGAAAACTGTTAATTCCAAGCATTGAAGTAGAGACTGACCACGACTCGTTAGGAGTGAAAAATAGTCATAGTGTGAGTTGTCCAGAGAAACAAGAAAAATTCCTAAAGACAACCAAGTTGAAGCCCCAGTGAAAATAGAAGAAGCGTATAAGTTGTTATGCCAGGCAACAACTCGTAGTAAAGAATTGTTTTGAGAACAAAGAGAAAGTATGAAAAGTTGAATATCCATTGGAGTGACAAAAATTTGCATCTAAACGACTGATAGGATCTGACAATGAGTCAACATCACTGACTGAAGAATAGAGGCAATGGAACTGACGATGAGTCATCGTCAGTCCAGATGACTCATTGCCTGAGGCATGACCACTGCCGACTTAATTTTCCTATTTTGTTTTGGTTATATTGTCATTATTATTTTGAGAAACTATAAATACCCTTGAGGTACTTTTGTATTAGGTTACACACTATATACTCTTACAAATATATTTTGATTTCAAGATTGACTTTTGATCTTGGGATTCTTGTTCTTGGTTTTTGGTTTATTAAGTAATTTGAGACTTTGGGTTTTCTTCGTCAATTATTCTAAGATTAATCATATGCATTTGTATGGAATTACATGGATTTTTTCACAACTATGAGCGGCAAATTTACTTAGCTAGGTTTGTGGGAACCCTGACAGAATAACAAAGTAGGAAAAGTATAAGGTTCTTCTAGTTCATTGTTTACACTTGTATTATGATCTTCTTTAGTTTAATCAATTTCTTAGTCATAGCCTCAGAAGAGAGATTGAGATTGGGAAAAGAATATTACAATAGTGATTTGAGTCTATCAACCCTCGTCAAATAACTTGACAACCATAAGGTGATAGTTAAATTTGGATCAAAGATAATGGTTAGTAAAGCAACACTGTGAGACTGACAAGGTAAATAGTGCGATTTACCAACACATTCAAAAGATGTTTGGTAATACCAAGCTTGTCAGATTCTGCATGTATGGCGGTGAGATAGTTGTATTGAACAAGGGAAACCTATTGATTTAGGAAACCAGGGGAAACACATCCTAGTATTCGTTTCAGATTGCTTACAACCAAAAAATTCAAATCTTATTACTTTTATTGATTAGTACAAACCCCTCATTTACTATCCTACACTTTCGGCTACTTCAGCAAGTTCGAGGGACAAATTCAACCTATTCCTTATGGGATTAACTCCTACCTAGTTGGGTTACTATAATTTGAAGTCGGCCGCAGTATATCTTCTTGGAGGGTATAGTTTGGGCGACATCATGCAGTAGTACTTTAGTGAGTCCTCATTTGAGAACTAATTAGTATTTCATTTTTGTTATTTCTATTTCAAATAGTTAGATTTAGCTTTTGTGGCTTGTCCCAAAAACTCATCATATTTCGATGCTTTCAGACAACAAATAGATTATGATTTTCAGCTTTATGGGTTGTTCATTAAGGCTTATTTTCTCAACCTGTTAGTTAGATTTATTATTTCCATATCAGTGATTTTTTGTTATCTTTAGTATTCTTAGTTTAATGTCATGCCATGGGTTATTTTGGGAATTCTTGTGACTTCAAGCATTGTGTTACGACTTGGGGTGGTCTTTGGACGTGACAAATTTAGTATCAGAGCATCTGGTTTAAAGTGGCCTAAGGTGTCTGAAAGCCACATTAAATACAGTTTTATTCATGGGTGTTAAGCACACCACACTTATAAGTGAGAGGCTATGAAATTGTTTAGGAAAAGTTTAACTTATTTCATATTCATACGTATGATAGAGTGTGAACTATATTAAACCCAACTTCTAACACGTTCTCAACACATTTATTGAATTGCCACCAATGAGAACTAACGGAATGAGAAATGGAAATGATAATGGTATTGAGAATTAGCAAGCCCCACTACTAGCTCCAGAAAACCCTCTAGTTGAACAAGTCTCTCATTCAAAATTCAGGGTTGCTTTCACAACCTAAGGCGAGTCCACGACAACCCAAAATAACCAGTCGGCTATTGCACCAGCCTACCCAACAGTTAATATGGTAGCATCCAAAGTCTGAGACTTCACTCGAATGATTCTTCTAATATTTTTAAGGTCTAAGTCTGTTGAGGATCCACGGGAGTTCTTGGATAGTATTCAGAAACTTATAAAAAGCATGGGTGTCACTCTAACTAAAAGTGCTAACATGGCAGATTATCACTTGCAAGGAGTGGCTCACACCAGGTATAAGCAATGGAAGGTGGATAAATGTCATAACCTAAAAATGATAGGTCATAATGGCACTAGTCACGGTGAACCTTGACAAGTAAGCCTATCATAAAAATTGATACACGAAGGGAAAAAAGACAAAAGTAACCCCAAGATAAAGTATCTAGAACGAAGTCAAACCATACAAGTATAATAAATATGTAAAGAAACATAGCAATCCATGTATAACTCCAAAAACTAGGTGTCAATAGCATAAGAACGTGTATAGTACAACTTGAATCCAAAAAGAAATACATAAGATATCCAAATACAAGAGAAACTCTCTCTTTGAAATAAAAGTAAGGACATAGTCAATAGAGAAGGTAGTAGAAGACATCCGCACGCTTGAAAATCATCAACTACCTTAAAAGCTTCAACATTTGCCCAAGTTAAGAAACACCGGGCACACTCGAACCTGGATATACACCAGAAAAGTACATTAGGTGACACGATCTGCCCTGGGGCCTTGTCGTAATGGGCGTTCCAAGTTCTACCATGACCGGAGACCACCCCATTACCCAACCCAACCTCCAGACATCTGCCATGAGTTGGCTAAATTTTGAGCATATAACAAAGATCGTGTAATAGCTCACATAAGAACTCTAGGAATAGATCACAACCATGACTAACCCAACTGAATCCAACCATCCCATAACCATAATCCAACTATACCAAACTAAACAAAACAAGGCCATAAACCAATCCATATCCAAAGATATTCTAAGACATAATATAATTAATCCCAAAATAAAATATGACGAAACAGTGAGAAATTATGTCCGATGATGTCAGCCTCCTAGCCTATTCCAATGCCAAGGCTGACACATATACCGATCTTCCCATACTGAACCGTAGAAATACCACAAAGCCTCTATCCAAAAGAGTAATGAAATTTGGTTGGGACATACCCCCAATCACAGACAAAACCAATATCCAAAATAAAGTCAAAATGTCTATAAATATCCCTAATATGAAATGATGCCTTCTGAAATGATGCCTTCTGAAATGATAGAAGTTCACCAATTTAGTCTAAATGCTATCCTCGAGTCAATCACTCTGTAGGAGAAGTAAAATGGCTAGTTCCTAGATTGCATGGAGTTTACAGCTGCCAGTAGACAGGGTTAGCGAGTGACCGTTAGCATGATCTCAAAGTAAGGATAAAATAATGTTGTTTATAAAACCAAGTAAAAATCATCCATATCCACAGAACCCTACATATCTGAAAATATAACCATGTCAGGAAAAGGGATTGGGTTTAGCATGCCTTTAAAACCTTTACCTGGGTTGTGTAGCTTTGCCACCCTAAACTACCCATGGACTATATGGATTGAGCTTCCTCTGCTAAAAGAGCCCCAGTGCGTGTAGCCACACGACCAGAGAAGTATCTCATGAGATGACTAGTACATCCCCGAAATAAAGTGTGACATCATACATACAGTCACTAAGACAAACGTCATATCGACAAATATGAGTTTCCAATTTTGGTCTCCCCCTGGGACCTCCACCTTCCACGGCTTTTCCACACATCCCGCCATTATTTCCCAATTAAAACCAGTTTTCAAATAACCAAACCATTATCCATTTATTAACCAAGACCATTGATATTTATATCGTCATACTGACCCTTACTTGCAAGTATTATCCATAGCCAACCATTTAAAGGTTTAAGGGGACTTTCAAGTGCCCTTCCATTTGCCATATTAAACCACTTAGGAAACTTCCATGTTCCCCATAAGGATAATGAATTATCCTTTAACCTTTCCAAATCATTTAAACCATGCATAATTCATTTACAAAGTTTAAAACATGCAAGAGTTTCATTAAAAGAAGTCAATACAATGAACATATCTTTATAAGCATTTTATCAAACACATTGGGGCATAATATAACCAAAACCAATTCCAAGTACCAATAAACCATTCCCATTGAATCTGATTATCCAAAACCACAATTAATGCATATAAAAGCATAATTAAAACCATCGGAAACCATACCATGCAATTAACAACAAAAACCACAAATCATATTAGAAAGTCAAAGTCATGCAATAGTAAAACCAAGAAATCATTCATATAAACCATGACTTTAATTCAATTAACAATGAGGAAAGAGAAACATGCCTCAAACCCAAATGATGATGGAAAGAAATCACTAAAATAAGACCCAAATTGATCCCTTAGTTGAAACCCTAGGTTCCCTTGTCCAAAAGCTCTTAAAAGAATTATAGAGTGTTTAGGAAAAGTTTCTAAGTATTAATGAATAGATTATTAGGGTAAATATCCTCCCTAGTAGGTTAGAAGTCATGGGACCCTATTAGGATAAGAAGGGAACTATCCAAAATACCCCCACTTAATTGGCACGAAATTCCCATCACAGGGATATGACTGGACCTCACGAGTCGTACCCTTCCAATACGACTGGTATCCACTACTTATATCAAGGCCCCAACCCTTGGATCAAACAATGTCTAGTATATGACTTATACAACCAAGTCGTTACCACAGCATACGATCCGTATCCATGAACCGTATCTTTGGCAGAATAAAATACCCAGAGGATTTAGACATTGTCCACAATACGAGTCCTTGGTAAGATTTGTTCCCTGGCTTATGGCTCATAGTAAGCCACTCGTACTCAGATCCAACCTAAATAACAAAGTCTAAGATTAAGTTAAGGAACCAAATGATCTTTAACTACCAATATGACTCGTACCCCTAAGTCGAATCCATTACAATAACCAAAATCCATCCCAACAACCAATATTGGTCAGTATACGAATGGACCATACCATCTATACCCCAACATACGGCTCATACCCATGAGTCATATTAGGTCCAGATATTAGAATTTTAGAGTATTTTCTAAGGTCCAGAAACTAAGGTGTTTCAATCTCCCCCACTAGGAACATTCATTCCCGAATGACGGAAAAGGTAGGGGTAACCACACGCTAGAGTCATTTGCATTATGTTATCAAACATATTCCCAATCTCTAACAAAGTTCAAAAATAAGGAGGCAAAGATGTTAATCTTTTCTTTAATAAACTCTAAAAAAAAAAGATGCGTTACAGATACATACCTTCCGTACGAATCCCAAGAGCAAAAAATAAATGCGGATACTTGAATTTCATGTCCTTTTTCGCTTCCCAAGTAGCTTCTTCTACCTTATGGTTCTGCCAAAGAACCTTAATCGAATAAACATATTTTGTCCGCAAATGACGAACCTACCTATCCAAGATCTCAACCAGAACCTCTTCATAAGACAAAGACTCAGTAAGACCCAATCCTTCCAAAGGAACTACAAAGAAGGATCACTAATGAACATCCTCAACATGTAAACATGAATGACCAGATAAACCAAACTCGAGCTAGAAGGCAACTCCAGCTCATAAGTAATGTTACCAACGTTCCTCAAAATCTCATAAGGACCTACATACCGGGGACTGAGCTTTTCCTTCTTGCCAAACTGCACTACTCCCTTCATGGGAGATACCTTGAGGAAAACCTTATCCCCAACTTTAAGCTCCAAATCTCTATGCCTAACTTCCACATAGAACTTTGGGTGACTTTTGGCAGCCTTAAGCCTATCCCTAATCACCTTTACCTTCTCCATAGCCTGGTAAACCAAGTCGAGACCAAACATGTCTGCCTCATCAAGCTCAAACCAACCAATAAGAGATCTACACCTACTGCCACACAATACCTCAAAAGGGGCTATACCAATACTGGAATAATAGCTATTATTGTAAGCAAACTCTACTAAAGATAAATGCTCAATCCAATTGCCACCATAATCAATTACACAAGACTAAAGTATATCCTCCAATATCTGAATAGTTCTCTCCACTTGCCCATCCAATAGTGGGTGAAAAGAAGTACTCAGACTAACCTTAGTCCCTAACCCTTTCTAGAAAAACCACCATAAATGAGATGTATACTGCGTACCACGATCAGAAATAGTTGAAATAGGTACCCCATGCAGCTTTACAATCTCATGAAGTTACAGCTTCGCATAATCTTTTGCCGCAAAGGTAGTCCGCACTAGCAAAATATGCAGACTTAGTCATTCTATCCACGATGAACCAGATCAAATCAAAATAATTTCGAGACTGAGGAAGACAGGTAATGAAGTCCATATTAATCACTTCCCACTTCCATTCGAGCAAACCAATTTCTTGATACAGCCCTCCTGACCTCAAGTTCTCAACCTTAACTGGTTGACACACCATGTTTTTGGCCACAAAATCAACCATATCCCTCTTTATACCATTCCACTAATAGATCTCCTTGAGATCAAAATACATCTTAGTCTAGCCGACATGAACAATATAGCGCGACTCATGTGCCTCTTCTAAGACCTACCACAACCTGTCGATATTAGGAACACACAGCGACCCTTAGTACTATAAAGTACCATCACCACTGATCTAAAATACCACTACCTTTTGCCTACCAACATCCCTCTTGATTTTCATCAAGATGGGATGCAATACTTGCTTCTCCTTGATATCCGCACCAAGAGACAATCGAACCACTTCTTGCAACACATACCACCATCTTTGGAGTCTAAGAGATGAACTCCAAGATTGGCCAAATGGTGAATATCCTTCACTAATTCCCACTTTCCTTCCTCTACATGAGCCAAACTCTCCATGGATAACCTGCGAAGAGCATCAGTAACCACATTAGCCTTACATGGGTGGTAGTGAAAACTCATATCATTATCCTTAAGAATATCAAGCCATCTTCTCTACCTGAGATTAAGCGCTTTTTGAGTGAACAAATATTGTAGGCTCTTATGATAAGAAAAGATATCCACGTGGACACCATATAAGTAATGATGCCATATTTTGAAAGCAAACACAACCGCCAACAGCTCCAAATCATAAGTAGGATAATTTTTTTCATGTACCTTCTACTTCCTGGAAGCATAGGCAATCACCCTCCCACGCTGCATCAATACCCGACCAAGCACGACCCGAGATGCATTGCATTAAACCACAAATCCATCATTGCTTTTTGAAAAAGACAAAATTTTAGCCAAAGTTAACTTATCCTTCAAATGCTCGAACCTCCCTTCACAAATATCTAACTAAGAAAACCTGACTATCTTCTAAGTTTACTAAGTCAAAGAAGCAGTCATCGATGAAAATCTTTCCACAAACCACCTATAATACTCAGCTAAACCCAAGAAACTTTGAATATTGGATGGAGTCGTTGGTCTGGGCCACTTCTTCACTACAACAACCTTCTATAGATCCACCATGATCCCTTCAGTAGAAATAATATGACCCAAGAAAGTCATAGCGTTCAACCAAAACTCACACTTAGAGAACTTAGCATACAACTGTTGTTCCTTTAATGTCTGTAATACCACACGGAGGTGATTAGCATAATCCACCTCAACAAAAGAAAGTTGCCTATCTAACAGAACCAACTCCCAATGAATGACATGGTATTCATCAGGAATGTAAGGCAAAGCATAGAAATATGAAAACATGATGACAACCGATAAATCTGGGGGCAAAGCTAACTCATAGGCCACATCACTAACAGTCCGAAGAATCTTAAATAGACCAATATACCTGGGGATAAGTTTTCTCCTCTTCCCAAACATTATCATACCCTTCAAGGGTAAAACTCGAAGAAAAATATGGTCACCAGTACCAAATCTCAAGGCATGAAGTCTACGATCACTATAGTACTTCTGCCTACCCTAAGTCACTCAAAGTCTATCTTGAATGATGCAGACTCTATCTGAGGACTCACAAAAAAGTCCATGCCTCAAGATCTAACCTAAGAAAAGAATGTCAATGCCTAGCATAAAATGCCTCAAAAAGAGCCATATCGATACTAGAATAGTAGTTGTTATTATTGGAAAACTCTACTAAAACCAAATACAGCTCCCACTAGCCATAAAAAACCATCACGCATACGCGAAGTATATCCTCTAAAACTTGGATAGTCCGCTCTATTTGACTATCATTCTAGGGGTGAAATAATGTGCTAATATCAACCTTAGTGCCACACTCATCCTAAAAAGTCTTCCAAAAGTGAGATGTTAACGCCAAACCATGATATAAAACTAGAAGACCATCCAGATGTACAATCTCTCAAATTTAGACATGAGCCAATATTTTGACACTGAAGGAAATCTAGATCGAAAGAAAATATGCCATTATGGTCAATCGATCTACAATGACCCAAATGTTGTCAAAATCATGCAAAGAGTGAGGTAAACTAGTCATGAAGTCTATAGTGATCCATTCCCATTTCCTCTCAAGAAATGGTAACCTCTGAAGTAATCCTCCTGGACTCATAAGATCAGCTTTCACCTTTTGGCAACAAAGGCAATATTCTACAAAATTAATTATATCCTTTATCATACCACCCCACAAGTAATGTTGCCTCAAGTCATGATATATCTTAATTACTCCAAGATAGATAGAGTACCTTGAATAATGGGACTCCTCAAAAATCAATCTAGTTCAATCACCCACTCTCGATACAAACTAGACCATCAATCCTCAAAACACCATATAAATCAAGTGATGCTTCCTTAGCTTCACCACTCAACACCTTATCTCAAATTGATCTTAAAGCCTCAACAAAATGCTGATAATAAAAAGCTAAACCAATAAAGCTCCAAATCTTAATAGGCAAAGTAGATCTAGCCCAATTATGAACCGCTGCAACCTTGGCTGGATCAACCTTAATACCTTTCTTAGTCACACAATGACCTAACACTTTAGGTTATAATATCCTTAGTGAAAACTCTATTCAATAATCTTGGTACATAATATTTCCTTAATAGAGAATCTGAATACATATCATATTTTGTCTTAACTGCACAACTCAGATGGATGAAGACATAAGTTTTTTACTTAAAAGAATTAAAACACACTAACGGGATCTTCTCAAATGCTTTGTGCAATTTCTAAAGTTTGTGGTAGTTAAATTTGAGAGCATCACATCGGGAGGAATTGAAATTTAATTCTTACACTAACTGAAATATAAGTCATAGTTGGAGGAATTTGGAGTAACACACAAATAAACATAATTTTCTAAGAGGACAACTTTACTTTATGATCTAAAGTATAAAAGAAAGGAGACATTTCCTAAATACATAATAGTTTCTCAAAGAAAAGTACAAACGTCACAGTACCATTCTGCAAGACACTGTAGACACGGCTTTATAGACACTCTAGGATACTTAAACCTTGTGCTCTGATACTATGTTTGTAACGCCCTGAGACTACCCCCTGAACAGTACACGATGCTTAAAACCACAAGTGATCCCAAGCTAACACGTGATTCTGGCATAATTCATGACAAACTAAATAAATTATATAAAACTAGAAATAATAAGTGAAAGAGATGTCTTTAACTGAACTTGTTCAATAAAAATTGTTTAAAGCATTTACAATACTAGTTATACAAGAAAAACTAATACTGAATACATTAACTCTGACTGGCTGTCTATGAAGCCACTACTAATACTGATTATAGGTACTCAGGACATGACCCCCTACTATCCCTAATTAATATAACTAAATAAAAAATATAATACTGGAACTATAGTTGACTTGAGTCATTGAATTAGGAAAACTCATCACCTGTTGGCTGAAAGTTGTGAACTGACTGATTATGGTATGTGGACTTCAATTGGTACCTACATTATCAAATAATATAGCCACACAGACATAATTATAGTCATTACTTTTGAAATATACTATGTATGTTGGGGTGAATACAATGAGTAAAACTAAAGTTAAACATACTTTCAAATCAGGCATGCTAAGTGTAAAAGGACTCACCTTGATCATGAATAAAATTGAAAGCTAAAATATCATAAAACATGTAATAAAGCATAATCTGATATGCTTAGTGAGTCATTACACTTAATTTATGGGAAATTCTTATAATCGACATAAATTATGTGAGCTATTATGGAGTCCAACATCTTACCCACATGGGAGAGTTGTTCTACCCATGACATAATAATACAACCTTAACTTAGATTTATCACTAAAATTAGCCTATCAGGGGCTAGAGTTACTCTCTGGTGAGGTCTCTTAAACCTACGGTGACACGTAGTTTTTGGAGAATAAAATGCGCTAAACCCACATTCTCCTCCCGGTGCTAAATGCTACACCCAAAAATATATACATATATGCTCATACTTATGAAAAACATCTTAAAATAGCATATGATTTTATAAACTGAAAACCAACTATGTTTCTCTTGCTTAAATCATACTCATGAAGAAACTTAGGGATTTCATGTCTTATCTAAGATCATAAGATCAAAAATTAAACTTTAATCATGTTGTAATACTTGTAACTTGAACTAATAAGTTTGAAATCCATATAAACTCAGTAGCTTATACTTAAAAATAGAAATCATTTATCATCTCTTAGAAGCTTTATATCAAAATATCAAACCCAATACGTAAAATCACTTTCATGGATTAAATAATAAGTAATCATGAAATCAGATGCAAAATAATGTTGCATTCATGGGGAAGCATCAAAATCTCAAAGCTAGAAAATTAGGTGTAAACCCTAGTAAGCCAATTTCTCTAAAATTAATTAAAATTCAAATTTTCGGGCACAAGGATGGAAGAATATCCTTGTTCAAACCCCACATACCTGAATTTCTTTATTTTTTAAAGGAAAACTTGAATTTGGATCCTTAGAACTTGAACAATAGGAAAAAACTCTAACTTCTTTATTTTGAGAGTGGATAAGAGAATGTGTGTTTTAAAACTAACTTATGATGAGTACAGAATATTTATTGGGTAATTTAAGTCATGGGCTAGGGATTGAGGTGAGGTAAAGACCAAAATAACCCTAAAAAATAGGACAAGATTGCAGGAATTTCTCAGTCGACAACTAATTAAGTTAACAACTTGTCAGCTTGTTGACAACTTGACAACTTAGTCATCAATCTCTAGCTGGATTTGGATAATTTCTAGTAAAGGTTAATGACTTAGTTGACAGCTTATCAACTAGTTGATGGATTGTAAACTTAGTAGTCATAATATCTAATGATATAAGGTATTTTATTATTAAGGTTGATGACTAAATTGATATCTCATCATATTGTTGACAGATCATTAACTCAAGTTGTCACCTTTTTATCAAATAGACACTCCCAGATAAAATGAGCATAACTTTCTACTCTGATATCAAATTAAGGTGAAATTGGAATCATTGAAAAGAGAATCGAAGATCTTTCATTTGATGGGTCTTGAGATGAAAATATCTATATATTCTATAAGTTAAACTCATTTAAAGTTGACTCTTATTGGATCCAATACTAAAACTCAATCAATACAAATGTTCTCAACTCAACTTTGCTCAAAGTGCTTCGTATGATCATAATCACATTGGAAACATTTTAAAAATAATGTGAGTGGTCATGACTCTTATAGTTGTCTTAAAATAATCACTTATGGGACTTTATACATAGGATGAATGACTAGAAACCTATCTAAGAGTTGTTGCGTATTACAAGAAGTGTCCCTTGAAGATGAAATCATGATGAACCCATGGGTGAATTTATTTGTTGGTAATCAAGTTAAAATAAATAGAATGGAATTTAATTACATTCCTCCTGAACTTGTTAATGGAAGACCTATTGTGAACATAAAGAAGGACGAACAAGAACATGGGAAAACCAAATGGAGACATTCATTGGTATTATATGTTATTGGGGAAATGCCAGGCTATAATTCCATAAAATGGTAGATCTCTCAAACTTGGACTTGTATTGCTGAGTCAAAATTTTTTTGGATAACTTTTGGGCTTTTTATTAATTAATCAAAAAAATACAAAGCTGAGGCTAATCGGCCCAAATAAAAAGAAAACGATACAATCAAACTACCAACCTGCAATTGCCCTAGCCCATCTACCCTTATTACATATAAAAGAATGTTAGGGGATCCTATTTCAACCATATCCCATTTCTTTTATAAACCCATCACCACCTGAAAAATATTGACTCTAAGGTTCAAAAAGTGCCTCCTTCTTCTCTTATTGTGGATTATCAATGTTGATCCTATGCTTCCTTCCATATCTAACTTATTAGATTTCAAGAGTAAGTAGTATTCTTCATTTGTTCGATTCAACTTCACCTTCTTCGTTACTCACTTCTATCATTTTTGTTATGTTCTCTAGTGGATAGTTGTGCTTATTTTATTTTGTTGAGGTTCTCGTTCTGAAAGTGTTGATGATCATCACTAGGTTAGTTTTCTTCTTTCTTAATTCTCTTTTTCTTCAATCTTCTTCTGACTTTCGATTTTCTATAGGTGGACCTGTGATGGAGTACATAGGAAGCTCAACACTTCCACCTTATAGTGATGGTGTTAACATTCAAGTTCCTAATATCCAATCCAACCCAAGGCCTTTCATTTTGGCAAGTCCTTTTTGAAGGTTGAACTAGGCTAGATAGGAATTAACTATTTTTATTGCTTGTGTGGCTTTTGTGAATATGTCTCTCGTAAAAAATTATATGCTTTAGGCTTCTCTACCGCGTTCTCCCTTGATAGGTGACACTATTAAGTATGGGCACTTTAACTTATCATTATTAATTATCCTGATGTAGTATGTTACTAAGCATTGAAAATGCACATATATGAAATTACCTATGTATATTGCTTGATTTTCTAGGTAATCAACTAGTTTGTTCCCTTTTCTTAGAGCATGTCCAGAAGATTTATTTTAATCTCTGCTCTTATGTCTACTATATTCCATGGACAATCCCACTCCCCTGGTAGAACCTTTTTTATGAGTAAGGAGTCTATTTAAATGATTATCAGGCCATAACTTGATTAATTGAAAAGTTTACTAGCTTTCAACATTGTTGTTACTTCTGCTAAAGTATTTGTAGTATTTTTTAGCTTAGTGGCTTCTGCATATAGTAGGCCCTCTTTATCATCTCTTTGGTAGAAAGCATAAGAACTAAGTCCCAATTTCCCCTAGATGCTCCATCTATGTTGTATTTGGACCAACCTTGGGGTGGGAATTCCCATAGCTCTTTAGTGTCGTTCACTCCTGGTTTGAATTTTTATAATTTCTTTACCATTCCCGGACAACTCCATAGAAACTCCTTCTAGGCTTTCTTATTTTCAGTAGTATGTGCATAGTTCTCATGTGGATTGTTCTTTGAGTAAAAATCCTTATTCCTTCATGATTGTTGGTGTTTTTTCTCCTCCATAACTCCTATACTAATACTCTTGGAAAAGCCTTGTAGTATGATATTATCCCCTTTTTCACATGTGATCCCCACCATATCAACATTACCTCTCTAAGTGAGAGGCATTCAATGTTTAAATCTACAAAAGAGCAAAATAGGACCAATTCTTGATAGCAGTAATATACCTCAGGAACACATATGCCATAGTTTCTTGTGTTAGGTGTCTGCAAAACAAATATTTGTATCGCCCTTCAATTCCCTATATCCTCACCCTATCCTCTACTAGAATTTTAAATTTACACAGTCTCCACATGAAAAAGGCCATTTTGAAAGGAAGACCTTTAGTCCACATCCATTTGTAAATTTTGTTAAGCTCTTCCATGTATCTTATATAGTGTCAAGCTGATTTTCTAGTAAAACTTCCGCTAGTGTCCAACATTCAGCATGGTTTATCCATTATTCCTTCTGTCTTTGGAGATTTGATATTGTGAATAATGCATTTTGTCACCTCTATTGAAAGAATTTGCTCCAGAATTTCAGCATCCCACTCATCTTTCATTGTCAATTCTTTTACTATTTCATATGAATCATCCCTCTTGAAATTCTCCTCAATGATAGTATATAAATCCCATATTCCAGTCCAATTGTCATTCCAAAATGAAATTGACCCTTTTTTGTGCATTCCAGCATATCTGATGTTCTATTTAAGTCCCTTGATTGTAACATATTCTTTCACACTTATAATTTTCCACTTCCTACTTTCTACATCACCAAATTATAGGGTGATTTATTACAATACTTGTGTTTTCATGTACTTTCTTAAGATTGACTGCTTAGTTCTAAAGTTTCACCAGAGCTTACAAAAAAGGCTCCTGAGACATCCTGTAATAGTCTAAATCCCAAACCCCCTTCCTCTTCTAGAAGGCATAAGTTTCTTCATTTAGTCCTTAGTATACCTCTTTCCCTAATACAACTGATCTAGAAGAACTGAGCCATTATTTTCTAAACCTAATTTCTCATAATTAGAGGAGGCTCGTTACTGAAAGACAATGAATAAGTATACTATGTAACACATGCTTGACTAAAATTACCCTTTCTCCATAAGAAAGAAGTTTTCCTTTCCATTATTGTAATTTTAAACTTATTATTTGTATTATTTGGTGGTAGTAGTTTCTCTATTTTCTATTGTAGAAGATAAGACAACCTGGGTAAGTGAAAGGAAACTCCTTACTAAATATTACTTATTGTTATCTTTGCAATTAACACCTCTCCACCTGGTAATATTGATGCAGATATATAGCACTTTTTTCTTTATTGACTTTCTGTCCCGACACTTTTTAATACCACTCCAAGATATTAGTAATCATTTGCATTGTTCTTACATCTACCTTGAACAAGATTATTATATTATTTGCAAATCCTAAATGATTAATCTTAGGACTACCTCTTGGCATCTCAAATCTTTTAAAATCTTGTTTCTCCATCAAAGAATTTAAAGCCCTAGACATCATTTGTACTGCTAAAATAAAGAGGGAAGGGGATAAGGTGTCCCCCTGTTGAAGTCCTCTAGATGAATTAGAAAACCTTTAGGTTGAACATTCAATAAAATTAAGTACAAATTATTTTCCACTAATCTGTAAACAATATAATTGGTCTCATTAAATCCAATCTTTCTCAACACTTTCACAAGAAAATGTCATTCCATCCAGTCTATGATTCATCATGTCCACCTTAATGACAAGGTTTGCAGGTTTTCCTTTTTTTGTTATTTCAGTGATAATCTCCTGTACTAGTAGAATATTTTTTACTATGCTCTAACCTAGCACAAAACCAACCTGCTCATTGGAAATTTTCTTGGAAGCTGTAACACCCTGAGTCTGCACCCCAGACGTCACATGGTACTCCTAATCCCGAAGAACCATAAGCTAACCCATGACTCATACCTACTACAATATCTGAATAATAATAATAATAAAATATGGAAAATGGGTTGATATTGTCATAAGGTTCACATCTAAACATCAAACACTGATAGTGAAAAACTGAAATTTGAACGTTTTTCTGAAATAATCTAGTCTAATAAGCCTCTAAGTGAACTGTCTAAAAGTGGAGTTGATAGTACAAGCCCTCAACTAACTCCAACTACTGAAAAATGTACTGAACTACTGAAATAACAACTTTATCCTTAAACTATGAGGACTCACCACTAAGTCTGCTGCTGATAGGCTGGACTGCTAAGTACGAACAGGAGCCCGTGCATCTGAAACTATGATATAAGACATCATAACACAAAAGAAAGGTATGAATCAGTACTTTGAATGTTGTGTTATGCTAAGTGGGGTAAGTCTGAATGCATGGGTTTATATGCATAAACAATAACTGGCTGAGTAATATGAATATAACTGAATGAGAGTACATGTATACGTAAGACTGCTGTATATAATAATTATGTGATACTATACACATAACTACACATGTTGTAATTGAGATCATCGTAACACTGGGTACTGAGTTCTGATAACTGAATGACTGATATCTAAGTTTACTAATAACTGAATTATTGTTAACTGAGAGACTGTTTCTGATAGTCCTAATTTTGTAGAACTGAACTGAGTTCTATGTTAAGATGGGTGACTGTATCTGACAGTCTTGGTTATGTAGAAGTGAACTAAGTTCTATATTGAGACTGAAACTAAAACTATAGGAGGTAATCATCTAACCAACATACCCCTCTATGAACTGATTGGGGTCAAACCTGTAACATATGCTGAAAGGGTATCAGCACCATGCCACGGGTAAAGACAAGTGTTGAGTCACCCTCATCTAGCAGGTGCTCAAAATGAGAACGGTGGTACCCTCAACTGGCAGGTAGAACACCTCATCAACACTCAACTGGCAAGTTGATGTCTCAACCTATGCAGGCTACGTAGTTCTGGAACACAAGGACTGCTTCTAAGGATCGCACCCTCTACCGGCAGGTGAGTCCCCATCCTTAGGTTCACTTGGTGCTGAATCTTACTCCCAGATGAATAGACACTAGACTAATTTCTATACTATACTAGGTTGGACTGAACTGTTACTGATCGTGTTGTCTTACTGAACTAAATTGAGTGTACTAGGTCACGTTGACTGACAAAATACTACAGAGTTCTAAACTAAATACTGAACTTAGACTGTGATTGATTACAAAGTACTACTGTTCATAACACTACTGAGATTATTCTGTAACTACTGTAACTCTAGGTAAGCAGCTAGATTTTCGAGTATTGAATACCCCCAAGACTCGATAGCATGAAAAGCAAAGCATAGCATAAACTTGAAAAGCATAACAATGTTCACTTTCTAACAACTCATTCATAGAGGCATTTTATCAAACACTTGTAAGATATAAGCTTGCACATATGCTAGCATGTCATGATTTTTATATTTAATTCACATGAGCAATTTATCAAGCACTTGGGAAACATAATCTATGCACATGATACTAAACAACATGTAGGCATCATATTTTCAAATTCCAATTTGAAAATCAAGGGCTTTTAACATGAATTCACATGATACTACACACATGATAAATAATTTCACATGAAACTTGAAATAAACCATGGATTAGAACACAATTAACATCATAATCATTAATACACTCAAATCCCACATGGAATTCATGAAATCAATTAACTTGTATTTTAAAAGAGTTTCTTGAACTCCAAAGGTGGAAGAAAACCCTTGGATGAACACTTCACATACCTTAATTCTAGAATTCATGAAGACTGAAGGTTTGTTCTTGAAGATTTGCTCTTACAATTAAAAGCCCTAGGGATTGTTCTTGAGTAAATTTGAGAGAATTTGAAAGAAAGTGAGAAATTTAGCCTCTAGGGTCGTTTGATTTTATATTTTGGGGCTAAAAATGGGTGGGATAATAACCCAAATACCCCTCTAGATGCGGGCTTTTAATGACTGAAAATGTATCCAGTGAAGCACAGACTGATGCGCCGTATCGATGGAATCAACGCAATGACCAACGCACCACATCGAGTTTGCATTATTTCACTGGAATTTCACTGAAAGCTGGGGAAAATTATCTGTCGACTCATTGAGATCGCGTCGACCTACTATTTTTGTCACCTGAACATGGCTCAAACGAGGTCCAATAAATTTGAAACTCACCCAAAGTGACCTAATGATATTCTTGATCATGAATAAACCTAAAAATTGATACTTTAAGGTCATAAGAGTCGGGAAATAGGATCGCCAACTTATGAAGGCTAAAATACTTCAAAGTATAACAACTTAGCTAAAATTTTCTAAGTCTATTACCTTTTTTCAACCTTTAATGGACTAAGTTAAGCTTAGAATTTTGTGGGGTCTTATAATATCTCCCCATTGGGAACATTTGTCCTCGAATAAGACTGTTTAAGCTAAGAATACTGATAGATTGAATTTATATATACTGCACATGCACAACTGAAGCATGATTACATGACTGAAAGTACTAATATACTGAGTTATCATACTGACATGCATAACTGAAGCATAACTGAGTTCTGAAAACATGACACATGAATGATCTATTTCATGAAGGTATGCATGATATAAGAATGCTATCTAACTGAACCGATAAAGAGTTGTAAAGGTAATCTAAGCATAGAACTGAGTAATTTCAAGAAAAATTATTACCTTGAGTTGAGTCTGAGTTTTTGGAGAGAGGTGAGGATACTTGGTCCACATATCTGCTTTTACTTCCCAAGAAGGTCCTTTAACAGACTAATTTCACCAAAGAACTTTGACTAGAGGAACTTCTTTTTTCCTCAGTTTGCGAACCTGATGATCGAGGATTTCTACTGGGATCTCTTTATAAGAAAGAGTGCTCTGAACATCTATACCCTCTATAAGGACTACAATTGTTGGGTCACCTATGCACTTCTTAATCAAGGAGACATGAAACACTGGATGTACTAAAGCTAAGTCTGAAGGCTACTCAAGCTCGTAAGATACCTTTCTGAAATGGTTGAGTGTTTGGTAAGGACCGATATATTGGGGACTGAGTTTCCCCTTCTTTCCAAACCTCTTCACTCCCTTCATAGGAGATATTTTCAAATACACAATATCAATAATCTCAAACTCGAGATCCTTTCTTTGCATATCTACATATGATTCCTGTTGGCTCTGAGCTGTCTTAAGACTTTCCCTTATCAACTGAACTTTTTCTAAGGCATAAAATACCAAGTCAGCCTCTACTACTGCAGCTCACCTACTTTAAACCAACCAATCATAGATCTACATCTCCTTCCATAAAGCACCTCAAACGAAGCCATTTGAATACTAAAATAATAGTATTTATTATATGCGAACTTAATCAAGGGCAAGTGGTCATCCCAACTACCCTTAAAGTCAATGGCACATACCCTTAACATATCTTCTAGAGTCTGGATGGTCCTTTCTGCTTGATCATCTATCTGAGGATAGAAATCTGTACTGAGGTGAACTTGGGTACCAAGACCCTTTTGGAAGGCTTTCCAAAAATGAGAGGTGAACTGGGTATCTCTATCTGAGATAATGGACCAAAAAACTCTGTACAATCTGACCAACTCTCTAACACAAAGGTTGGAACAATCCTCAATTGAATAAGAGGTATGAACTGGTAAGAAGTGACCTGATTTGGTCATCCTATCTACAATGACCCAAATAGAATCGTGCTAACAACGAGTATAAGGCAAACCCATCACAAAGTCCATGTTCACTTTCTTCCACTTCCACATAGGAATACTAAACTCTTGCGTGGAACTACTAGGTTTTTGGTGCTCAATCTTAACCTGCTGATATAGAGCACTTAGACACAAACTCTGCAATGTCTCTCTTCATCCCTCTTCACCAATAGATCTCCCACAAATTGTGGTACATCTTAGTGACCCCTGGATAAATAGAGTAACGTGCACCATGCGATTCTGCAAGAATTCATTGCCTTAAGTCATCTACACATAGAACAGATAGGCGACCCTAGCAATGAAACACACCATCTCCCCCTTGGGAGAAAATCTCTACTTTTTTATCTTTGACAAACTCTTTCAACTTGACTAAACTGGGATCTCTGTCCTACCTTTCCTTTACTTTGGAAACTAGAGATGATTCTAAACCATTCTGCACCCACGGACTTTTCTCTACTAAATCGGCTAAGCTGACACCTAGTCAGGAAAGCTGATGAACTTCCTGGACTAACTTCTTCTTATTATCTTCCACGTGAGAAACACTACCCATATACATCCTACTAAGAGCATCAGCCACTATATTGGCCTTGCCTGGATTATACAGGACACTCATGTCATAGTCTTTCAACAACTCTAACCACCTTTTCTAACGTAGGTTTGAATCTTCCTGAGATACACATACTCCAGGCTTTTATGGTCTATGCACACATCTACATGTACCCCATACAAATAATACCTCCAAATCTTTAAAGCAAATACAATAGCTACTAACTCAAGATCATGAGTTGGATAATTCTTTTCATGGGGCTTAAGTTGTCTAGAGGCATAGGCTATGACCTTACCTCTCTACATCAAAACATAGCTGAAACAAACTCTGAAAGCATCATAATATACCACAAACCCATCTGAACCATCTGGTAGATTCAAAACTGGGGTTGTAGTAAGTCGAATCTTCAACTCCTGAAAACTCTTCTTACAAGAATTTGACCACTTAAATTTGACTTTCTTCTGAGTCAATCTGGACATGAGGGATGCAATGGATAAAAATCCTTCAACAAACCATCAGTAATAGCCATCCAAACCTAAGAAACTCCTGATATCTGACGGAGAGATGGGTCTGGGCTAGTTTTTCACTGCTTTAGTCTTTTGAGGATCAACTTTAATGCCATCACCGGATAGCCAAAATTTACACTAATTGAATTTGGCAAACAACTGATGGGCTCTGAGGGTCTGTAACACTATTCTAAGATGGTCTGCATGTTTATGTTTACTGTAGGAGTAGACAAGAATGTCATCAATTAAGACTATGATGAACAAGTCTATGTACTTCTTGAACACACGGTTCATCAAGTCCATGAAGGCTGATGAAGCATTGGTAAGACCAAATGACATGACTAGGAATTCAAAATGACCATACCAAGTTCTAAAAGTTGTTTTTGGAATGTCACATTCTTTGACCCTGAGCTGATGATAGCCTGATCTAAGGTTTATCTTAGAGAAGTAACTGGCACCCTGAAGTTGGTCAAACAAGTCATCAATTCTGGAAGTAGATACTTGCTCTTAACCATGACTTCATTTAATTAATGGTAGTCTATACACATCCTGAGAGAACTGTCTTTCTTATACACGAATAAAATTGGTGCGCCCCACAAACATTAGGTCTAATGAACCCCTTATTTAGGAGATCTTTCAAATGTTTTTTTAACTCATTGAGTTCTATAGGTGCCATTCTGTATGGAGGAATAGATATGAGTTGAGTATTTGGAAGAAGGTCTATTGCAAATTCAATTTCCTACTCGTGAGATACTCCAGGAAGATCTTCGAGAAACACATCTGGGAATTCAGATGCTACTAATACTGACTCAAGATTAGGGGTCTCTGAACTAGAGTCTTGAACTCGAATGAGATGATACATATATCCCTTAGATATCATTTTTCTCACCCTAAGGTAAGAAACAAGCTGACCCCTAAGTGCTGAAGTACTACCCCTCCATTCAAGGACGGGTTCACTCAAAAACTAAAAATAAACAATTTTATTTCTGCAGTAAACTAAGAATAGCATGAATAAAGTCAATCCATGCTAAGAATGACATCAAAATCTGTTATCTCTAATTCTACTAGTCCACTGAAGTGACTTTCTGAGATACCATAACCGGACAGTTCCTGTATACCCATCAGGCTATGATAGATTTACCCACTGGGGTAGAGACTAAGAAAGGCTCTACTAGGATTTTAGGACTGATGCCAAAGTCAACTGCTATATAAGTTGTTACAAAGGACAAAGAAACTCCTGGATCTGGCAAAGCATAAATATATAAATGATAAACTAGTAACATACCAGTGACCACATCAGGAGAATTTCCTAATCCTGTCGGGACTGAAGTGTATAAAGCCTGTTTGGGCGCTGCCCACTGGTGGCACTGGAAGCGGCACCCTGCTGATTCGAACAATCAGACTGAGCTGAAGGATAATTATACTGATCCTGAGAACCTGACTAAGGAAAATCTCTGATCCTATGGCCTGACTTACCACATCTGAAACACACATCACTGCCCACTCTATAGACACCCTAATATTTCTACCATATTTCTAGCAAAGAGGGTTTGTTTGGGCACTGCTAACACTACCCTAAGGATTAGGAACTGGGGCTCTATCTCTATTGTCGTCTCTGAATTTTAGCACTGGAGCACTGGCTAAGGAAGGAGCTAGAACTGAAGATTTTAGGCAGAACTAAGAATGATTCCTACCTTCTGAATTAGGCTGAGTGAAGTTGAAGCTACCTATTCTAGTTCTCTTATTTTCCCTCTTATTCCTTATTCTTAGCCTCATCTATCTGCTGAGCATGGACTATGAGCCTGGATATGTCCATCTTCTTAATCAGCATTGCAGTCCTACACTCCTTGACCACACTGTTAGACATACCTGACACAAACTTACTCATCTTGGATCTGCTATTGGCTACCATATGAGGAGCGTATCTGGCTAGTTAAGTAAGAGAATACTATTTTACTGTCATGTTTTCCTACTTTAGATTAATAAACTCAAACACCTTTGCTTCCCTCAACTCCAGTCGAAAGAACCTATCCAAAAAATAGTGGCAAACTTCTCCCATTCTACGGGCCTTTCATCATCAGACCTTTCTACCTTCCACTGCTTGAACCATGAGTGAGCCA
>NC_061122.1:188737533-188768113 GCF_002878395.1 Capsicum annuum
AGTCACTCCCATAATGTATGTGATATTCTATACCTGATAAAGGAATTCTTGTAGGTCCTCATCTGACTTAAACTCGGTAAAGGCTGGAGGGTTCATTCGGGTGAAGTCTGGAATTCTAGTTGCAGTAGTATTGGCCACTGGGTTGGCCAGAATGGCAGCTGGGCATTCATTCTGGGCTGCCACAAAATGCACTAGAGTGGTGAAAGCTACTCTAAATTCTGCGTGGGTAATATGCTCATCCAAGGGATCTGCCTGAATGGGCGGAGGAGCTGGCTGATTTCATATTCTTCTTCTGTTGTTCTTTTTGGGAGGCATGTTCTGTTGAGGGAAGTAAGAAAAGGATTAGACTAAGATTGTAACTTGATCTTAAGCTTACTCGCACGATATGAATACTGAAAGAAGGGAAAACTTTTCCTAAAATGCCTCATAGCCTCTTATCCATATGTGTGGCGCGTTGCACACCCATGTACAAGACTCTACTAGACGCGGCTTTCAGACTTTCTAGGACTCTGTTGAAACTTACGCACTGATACTAAATTTGTAATGCCTCGAGTTTGCACCCCAAACGTCACTCGGTGCCTATAATCCCGAAGGACCAGAAGCTAAACCATGACTCGTACCTACTACAATATCTGAATAATAATAATAATAATAATAATAATAATAATAATAATAATAAAATGCAGAAAATAGGTTGATATTGCCATTAGGTTCACATCTAAACATTAAATACTGATAATGAAAAACTAAAATCTAAACATCTATCTGAAATAATCTAGTCTGATAAGCCTCTAACTGAACTGTCTGAAAGTGGAGTTGATGGGACAAGCCCCCAACTAACTCCAACTACTAAAAAATATACTAAAATATTGAAATAACAACTTTGTCCTTGAACTATGAGTACTCACCAATAAGTCTTCTACTGATAGGCTGGACTGCTAAGTACGATCAAGAACCCGTGCGTCTGAACATATGATATAAGACATCATAGCACAAAAGAAAGTTATGTGTCAATACTTTGAATGTACTGGTATGCTAAGTGAGGTAAGGCTGAATGTATGGGTTCATATGCTTCAATAATAACTGGCTGAGTAACATGAATATAACTTAATGAGAATACATGTATATGTGAGACTATTATATATACTGATTATATGATACTATGCACATAACTACGCATGTTGTAACTGAGATCATGGTAACACTGGGTATTGAGTTCTGATAACTGATAACTGAATAACTGATATCTGAGTTTACTAATAACTGAATTACTATTTACTGAGAGACTATTTCTTATAGTCCTGATTCTGTAGAGCTGAACTCAGTTTTATGTTGAGTTGGGTGACTATATCTGATAGTCCTGGTTTTGTAGAACTGAACTGAGTTCTATACTGATACTGAAACTGAAACTGTGAGAGGTAATAAAGTAACCAACATGCCCCTCTCTGAATTGATTAAGTTCCAACCTATAACCCCAACTGGAAGGGTATCAGTACCATGCTATAGGTAAAGACAAGTATGGAGTCACCCTCATCTGGTAGGTGATCTGAACAACAATAGTAGTAGAACACCTTATCAACCCTCAACTAGCAGGTTAATGTCTCAACCTACGTTGGCAATGTAGTTCTGGAATGGAAGGACTACTTTTAAGGATCACACCCTCTACTGGCAGGTGAGTCCCCATCCTTGGGTTCACTCGATGCTGAATTTTACTCCCAGTTGAATTGACACTATACTGATTTCTAAATTGTACTAGGATGGACTGAACTTTTATTGATCGTGTTGTCTTACTGAACTAAACTGAGTTTACTGGGTTTCGCTGACTGATGGAATACTACTAAGTTCTAAACTGAATACTGAACTAAGACTGTAACTAATTACTAGTACTACTGTTCATGACACTACTGAGACTGTTCTTTAACTACTGTAACTCTAGGTAAGCAGCTATATTTTTGGGTATTAAATACCCCTAGGACTCGATAGCATGAAAAGTAAAGCATAGCATAAACTTAAAAAGTATAAAAATGTTCATTTGCTCACAACTCATTCATAGAGGTATTTTATCAAACACTTGTAAGATATAAGCTTGCACATATGCTAGCATGTCATGATTTTCACATTTAATTCACATGAGCAATTTATTAAGCACTTGGGGAATATAATCTATGCACATGATACTAAACAACATGTAGGCATCATAATTTCAATTCCCAATTTGAAAATCAAGAGATTTTAACATGAATTCACATGATACTACACACATGATAAATAATTTCACATGAAACTTGAAATAAATCATGGATTAGAACACAATTAACATCATAATCATGAATACACTCAAATCCCACATGGAATTCATGAAATCAATTAACTTGTATTTTAAAAGAGCTTCTTGAACTCCAAAGGTGGAAGGAAACCCTTGGATGAACACTTCACATACCTTGATGCTTGAATTCGTGAAGACTGATGGTTTTTTCTTGAAGATTTGCTCTCAAAATTAAAAGCCCTAGGGATTGTTCTTGAGTAAATTTTAGAGAATTTGAAAGAAAGTGATCAATTTAGCCTCTAGGGTCATTTGATTCTATATTTTGGGGCTAAAAATGGGTGGGATAATGACTCAAATACCCTTCTGAACATGGGATTTTAATGACTGAAAATGTGTCCAGTGACGCACAGACCGGCGTGCCGCGTCCATGGAATTAACGCGATGACTAACGTGCCACGTTGAGTTTGCATTGGTTCACTAAATTTCACTGAAAGATGGGGGAAATTATCTATCAACGCGATGCATCGATATCACGTTGACCGACTATTTTGGTTACCTGAGCATGGTTCAAACAAGGTCCAAAAAATTCAAAACTCACCCGAAGTGACCTACTGACATTTCTGATCATGAATAAACCTAAAATTTGATACTTTACGGTCATAAGGGTCATCAAATCGGATCGCCAACTTATGAAGGCAAAAATACTTTTAAGTGCAAACACATTGCTGAAATTTTCTAAGTCTGGGACCTCTTTTCAAGCTTTAATGGACTGAGTTAAGCTTAGAATTTTGCGGGATCTTACAGAAGCATTGCCTTTATCCTCTCATGTAATATCCTTAAGAAGATTTTATTCACAAAGTTTCTCAAAATATTGGCCTTAGATAAGAAAAAATGTTTACCATCACCTTATTTGGTATTAGGACTAGATTAGTTTGAGTTACAATTCTAGGAAGACCTGCACCATAAAATAAAACTTTCACCTTTCCATAAACACCTTCCCTTATAATCTCGCATGTATCTTGAAAAAAGCACATGTCATCCCATCTGGCCCCCTATACTATTTTTATTTAAACCCATCACAGCCTGATGGAATTCTTCTTTTGTTGGTATACCATGCATTTTTTCACTCTATTCTCTTCTAATGATAGCAGGTAGTTCATTCATCATATCAAAATCTGACAACAGTCTTGCTTCTTTAATTAGTTTCTGTAGAACTTTACTACTGTATTTGTAATGTTATAAGATCGTTCCAACCATTCTCCTTCATCATGTTGAATTATGTTCATTATTAATATACTTATTCTTTCATTAAAAATGGAATAGAATAATTTTGTATTCTTTTACCCATCTATGAACCATTCCATTCCTACATTCTACTTCTAGAAGTCCTTCTTCCTATGCAGATAGTTATTCAACATAGCTTGAGCGTTATGGAGTTTCTTCCTATTAGGTACATAAGGAACTACTTTAAATTTAATTTCTTGCACTTTTATTACATCCTCCAGAGTAGATATTTCCTAAAAAATCTTTCCAAAAGTTTCCTAACTCCAATGAGTCAACGTTATTTTCAATCTCCACATTTTATAGTGAAAGAGACTGAATGGATTTCCGACAAAGTCTAAATGCCAGTGTTGTTTGGTTGCCTCCATAAATGATTTTTTTTTCAAACCAAAAGTTAAAGAATCTAAAACTTTTAGTTATATTCTCATTGTATGTGCTAAAGAATTTTAGCATAGGTGCATGGTCAAAATCATTTCTTACCAGATGTTCTACCTCCAATACTGGAAATGTAAATCCTGTCATTACACAACACTCTATCTAGACTTTTGAAGATGCATTTTTACCAGTCCTTGCATTCCACTATGTGTACTTGCAGCCTTTAAAACCTTTATCATCCACTGCATGCATATTTCTACAATGATTGAAGTCCCTCACTTCTAGTTTTATTATTGGAATACCTTTTAGTTTTTCCTTTTCCATTAGTAATTACATTAAAATCTTACTACCAATTATGAAGTTTGGACAGTATGGGATATCTTATACAGGAACTACCATAATTGTAATCTCTCATTTTGAGTACACTTGGCATATACTAGAGTAACCAAAACCTCCATAAACCTGATTATACACCTTGAGAGTGAGTTGTTGTTCTTCATCACTTAATATTTTTGTTTTCATAATTTTATCTATAAATGCCCAAATTTTTCCACTGACATTATCTATTCCATGATTAAACCCCAGCTTCTTTCTATATACTTTTAGATTTTGTTTATCCTAAAAAGGCTCCATTATACCAACCAAGTAAAACTTATATCTTTTTTGCATATTAACTAATCTAGTGAATGTTTTTGGGGTGTTTACTGATATTCTATTCCATATCAATGCCTTTATTAGAGTTTATTTTTTTGGTAGTTGATATCCATGTCTGCGTTGAAATTGTTTGAGCTTAAGATGTCTCCTCCATACCCTTCTTCTTCTATTTAGTATGATGTTCTTTGATTTTATCAACATATTTTGGTGATAAGTCTCTGTCTCTTAGTATATCATCAATAGTAGTCTCTATATCCTCCTTATCCATTCTACTGCTTGTCTTTATAACTAGGGGAAATACTACATTATTGTCAACTCCAGATACCACTATAGTTTATTCCTCTTCAATATTACTTTGCTCATTAGTCTAACTTTCTTGTTGAATTTTTTCTATCTGTCCTCCTTGTTTCTCCATCTCCTTGTTTATTTTTTTGTCCATTTTTTCAATGACTTCCTCTTTCACATTTTGTTTAGTTTCTATATCTTTTTCCTTTACCTTCTCATCTTTTTCAAGGGTCTTTCTTGCTAATTCTATCTCTACTTTCTTCCAAAGGTTTGATTAATCTACTCTTTTATTGTTACTTTATTGGAGACTCTAGATTTTTTTCCTTCCTTTATTATTTCTGCTTCCTCTTCTTCACTGAGTGGTTCAGAAGGACTTTTGTCCTTATACTCTATTTTACCCTAAATATGTCCATATCTATCCTTTCTATACTTATTTTGTTAAGTAATCCATTCCTACTTGTATTGATAATTTCCAATCCATCTACCAACTGTTTGCATTCTTCTTTGAGAATATGCTAACCCTATAGTAGTATTTGTTGTCTCTTCTTTGTTTCTCTTTGTGATCCTTATCCACCTTTGTTTCGATGCAATTCTGGATGAATGGTCCAACAAGTTTCCTAATCATGCCCTTGCAGACAACATTCTTTAGAATACATAGGCATATAATCATTAAGTCACACTCTTTGTGGTAGTTTTGTTACCAAGTCTACTTCAATATTTACTTTTGCATAGCTTGGTCTAGTTTGGTTCCTAGTCGCCATGTCTACTATTAGTGATTTCCCTACCACAGATGTTATAGAGAAAATTATTTTTTTTAAGAAAAAAATGGGTGGTAGATCAGGTAGGTATATTCATACTACTCCAATTGTTGTTTCAACATCCAGCTCAAACCAAGGATCCCATTTAAGAGTTCTCATCTGTTAGTACCTTTCCCTTATTTTTATATAAAAAGTTATAGTAGATAGCATCTGACATAATTCTCCAAACTATTTAGGCTGATTAATATATTCCTGGTATCTAAAACTCCAATCGTACATTCATGTTTAAATCCACATTCTGTAGTAAGGTTTTTCCTTGGTTCTTTAATGTTTGGTTTACCATATGAAAATTTTTCGATAATAGCATATTGTAGATTTTCTTGAATGATAAAGGACTTTACTTCTGACTTCTTCCATGTAATATTTTGGTTCTCTATGCAACATAACTACAGGTTTTGGGAGTACCTTAAGGCTTGAAGCAATTGGCAACTTTGGTTTAAGGATATTAGCATACTGGATTTGGTCATTGGTGGTACTGGAGATTGGGCATTAAGGAATTGATTTTTTAAGGTGGTGGTGGTGGTCATGTTCATATTTGTCATCTATTAGTATTTCGTTACTAGGATTTTTTTCTAGAGAGCAATCGCTGCTCCAAATTATACTATTATGATGAAGGATATTATTTAGGGAAATTCCAACTGGAATCAGATATGTAGGAGATCTTTTTTACAGGGCCTTATAGTATCAATAGTAAAGCTCTGATTTTGAATTAATGGGTGCCTCACCTTTATTTTAAAATTGAATTCCTTACAGAAATACCTCTGTAGGTGACCCTACCTAAATTGCCTTTGAACTGCTAGAGTTGTGACTCTCTTAGTCAGATTGCAAGTGTTATTGAGATATGTTTATTCGCTAATAAGTGTACATCTAAGCAAACTAGGAGCTCCTATGCAAGTCTTCTAATTAAGGTTGATGTCACTAAGTCGGTCCCAAATAAAGTTACAGTGGTGGATTCACACTGTTACGATCCATTTTAGAAAAGTCTAAGACGTTCCATAACTTCATGGCGAGAAAAAAGAAAGTCGAATTGAGTTATTTTAGAAAAAATAATTTAGAGTCGCCACTTAATTTAGGAAGATTAAGAAACCACTAAAAAAATTAATTTTTTTTTTTAAGAAAATCCTTTAATAGAAACAACCAGTATCTAGGTAAGGGTTCAAGCAAATTCGAAAGAATGTGTTAGGCACTTTTGAAAATCCCTAAAAAAATGATTCCCGGCGGATTTAGCTTGTTTGGCTATACTTGAAAAACATTTCTTAAGTTATAAAAATCTCGAACATATTTTAGAAAAATCTTGAATGTATTTGAAAAAACTTATTTTAAATAAATAGAATTTATTTGATACTAATCCATTTAATTTATTCTAAGTAATAAAATAAACTAAACATTAAAGTTTTAAAATAATTTTAACTTTAATAATTTTATCCAGATTAAGACTTTGGGCTAAATGATGAACTCAACTTCTAAAATGTGGATTTAAACTATTAATAATAAAAAGAATTTCAAGTTATTTTAAGAAAACTTAAGTTTGCCTAAGTAGAGGAATTAAAAATATTAACTTATCAAATAAAGTAAATAATTTCAACATAAACTTGGTCCCCGAGGATTCATCAAAATTAATTTAAATTACATTACAAATAAATAAACAAATCAATTACAAGAAAATAAAGGAAGAGAAGTAGAAATTTGGGCCCTTTCTGGCCCATTGCAAATCTGCCCAAGTTTTGGGCCTAAAACTTATGGATTTTGGTCCAATTTCCTGTTGTGTATATCAGTTGCATACCGACTGTATATCAGACTCCTTTTGCTGCATTTTATGCATATAACTCGTGTATAACCTGTATATTAGCTTCCAAAATCTGCCTACTTTGCTTCCCTTTCCAATCTTTATCTATATTTCACTGCTTATGCTGCTGTATATTTACTGTATATGGCTGCAAATCAGTCTTTTTAAGGACTTTAGCATGGGGTCGACTCGAACGATGTTTGGTCTTTGTCATCCCGTTGAAGATATACAAGAGGGGAATCCATTTGGATTCAAGATATGTTTTACATGAAAGCAGAGAAGAAATAAAAATTATTTATCAACTCATGCGTTCGACTAATTCAAAGTAAAACACCAAATTTACCAATTGTCTTGTTCATGAATAAAAGGAACAAAATGCAATTTACAACATTATAGAGAGAGACGCTCCTCTATTTCTATATCTTCTACCCAGAAAAACATATGACATCATAAAAACTTTCAACCAATAAAAATAGTGAAATGATTCCATCAAAACCGCCTGATCCCCAGCCAAAATCTGTCAAAACCTTCAAATCAAAGCATCTAGCCTTCGAATAATTAACTAATTTTCCTATGGAAGATTATGTTGAAGTAGCTGAGGGGGCTCCCATTAATGATGGGATTACCCAAATAGGCAATGGGATTAAAACTATTACCCTCTCCAAAGAGGAAAATGAAAGGCTCCGCTCTCCATGGAAAAATTTCTTAATTATTAAATTATTGGGGGGAAAAACCACTCATCAGTACCTCAGAGAAAATTTAGTATCACTGTGAAAAGTTTTGGAAGCTTTCCCTTTAATTGACCTCGATTTGGATTTCTATATTTCTAAATTCATGCAATCGAAAAGTGTGTCACAAGTCCTTCAAAATGGATCTTGTTTTATCAATGGACATTACTTGTCCATTAAGAATTGGGAGCCAAATTTTGTGCCACAAAATAAAAAGGTGACCTACTCTGTTGTTTGGGTGAGTCTTCCACACTTACCCACTAAGTTTTAAGAAGCCAATCTCTTAAAAGGGATTGGTAATGCCATAAGCTTCTACAAAAAAAAAGATTGGTAAAGCCATTGGAACTATTGAAGGTAGATGCTTGCACAAGTTCAACTTTATGCGGGCTCTATGCAAGGTTACGTGTTCAAATTCCAATGGACAAATCGGTTCTTAGTATTATTCAAATTTGCATGCATAGACAAGAAAGTTTGTATGAAGGAGAGGGCTATTTGCGACAAGTTGTGGTCGATTTGGCCATGTGAACAAAGGGGCCCATAAAAACTAACAAAGCCTCCATTGGACTCCCAGTCACAAAACCCTCCAAAGGCGGCGGTTGAGACAACTTCATAGCAACAGGAATGCAATACAGTCTAATTCCTTACACGGAGAAGAAACAATTCAGAGAAACAACACATTTCGATGGACAATACCAGTCAACGTGTGTAATCAAGTAAGGCTGCAAAGCTAGAAATTATGGTAACTAAAAATTGTTCGGGGAATTCAGGTAATCCTCAAACTCCTATTTTTAATTTCACTGCAGGTAAACCTGTTTGTTCGGCGTCTACCAGTAGCTCTCTAAATAGACAAATTAAAAGTTATATATCTGGTAAGAAACGATTTAAAGTTCCCAATGAGGTTTGTTTTCCTATTCCAAATACTGCTTTTTCTCCTTCCCATACTAATAAGTTTGAAGTCCTGCACTCTGAGTACTGACCTAATTAATAAAGAAAACTTTTCTTATGGACTTCCTCTTCAATTTAATAACAAATTTACTATTCAACCTGACAATTCTCTGCAGCTAAATTACGTGGACGTACCCCATCAAAACCCTAAAGTAATCACTTCTCCTACTATACTTTAAATAATTTTTCCACCACAAGGGCCGAGCTGTCCACTCATCAGCTGCCTCTTTCTAAGCCTAACAACAAATCTAGAAAATTGGAAGGGCACTTGGCTAAAGGTGGTAACATGCGGATCGTGCAAAATCCCCACCAAAATCTTTTACATAATTCCCTCTTATTTCCAAGAAACTTCATTGATTATAACTCTACTGACACACTCCTTTCATTAACTTCTCAATCAACTACTCCTCTTCTTTATAACTCCTCTAATAATTTAAATACTACCAATTCAACAAAAGATGAGTGGGTCTCAAATTCTACCTCTCAGACAAAAAGTGAAGCTATCTCCACTCTTACGAGAATTCAAGAAAAACACCGTGGACAGCTCCCCTCCAATCCCACCATATGCGGCCAACAACCCATTGATTTATGCGACGTAACCAATGCACCCCCTACACTAGCCACTAACTTGGATCGAGAAATCAATTCAGGGCTATGAAGCCCTATTCTCAATGGACATAAATGGGTGGAGACACTGGTTGTTCTTCAAAATTAAAACTTGTTGGCACAATAATTTCGAAGGAAACGAATAAAGAAATCAAATTTGTGAATCAAATTTGGCTTTCCAATGTCATGGATCCACCGGAGCAATCGACGGCTCTACAGTTTATTTACACCAAGTTGTCCCTGTGGAACCTCCAACATCTTATGTATCAATTCCCGAATATAAACGAGATTGCACAAATACCATTCTTTACTCCTTAAGAAATAACCAATGTCAATCTACTTTTCTTTCCTTGGAACCCGATACCAGTTAAACATGGACAGTTTGTGAATATAGAAACACCAATAATGGCAGTAACTTTGAAACTAGGAGGAATAGGGGCCAGACCAGTGAGGACAACTTCCTATACGAAAATTCCAAATTTCAAAAATGCGGGTATAATGATCTTTCTCAAAGACAAAGAGAAAAGTACATTATTCTATGTCCAGTGTCACTTCTCAAGAGCTCCTTTGACTTGAGGCATGCCATCAACAGTGCCTTGGAAAAATATGCAATTGTGATAATGCCGACTCTTTGGTGTAGTCAATTTCCTATTAGGGAAAGCTTCCAATCGTCCTTTAACTTTTTCTCTCCAATGAGTCAAGCTACTTGTTTTATAGTTTAGAACACTGGGGGTGTGAATAATGAAAACTTCAGAAGAAACTTTAGGATTTAATTAATACCCACAACCCGTGCTTGGTTGCGCTTCTGGAAACTAAGCTCTATGATCATTTGGGACTAATACATGAATTTGGGTTTGATGATTATTGGGAAGATCCCTCTATAGGCATATCTGGTGGCATAGTTCTTCTTTGGCACACCAATTTTGTCTATGTGACCCGTAAAAGACAAACTCTTCAAGAACTCCATGCTATGATTAAGGTACTCCCGAATGATCTCTCTTGATTTTTTTCTACCATATATTCCAGTAATGATTACTATAATTAAAACTTTTGTAGCAAAATGTGATAAATTATGCTCATTCTATTAATAGGTTGTGGTTAGTTTTTGGAGATTTTAATGAAATCCTAACCCAAATGATAAGTGGGGTTCTAAAGTTATTAGCAATACTCGAAGTTCTAATTTTGGGGATCGTTTTAACTCATGTAACCTTATGGATTTAGGTTATAAAGGTTGTAAGTATACTTGATCAAATCATAGGGGTAAAAGTAAGCATCTTATTTTGGAATGGTTAGATAGAGTTTTTGTTTCTAATAACTGGATGGAACACTGGTCTAATGCTTATGTTACTCATCTTTCGAAAACCCACTTGGACCATAATCCTTTACTTATTTCTTTGTCTAATAGATATTTTGGTAATGGTAGTAAACATATTAGACTGGAAAAGTTTTGGATAGATCACTCGAAATTTACGAACATTGTGCAGCAAATTTGGGAGAATAACGATATTTTTAATGCTATTCCAATTTTTTCGAACATTGTTCTTTACTGGAGTAGCCATACTTTTGGAAATATTTTTTGGAATAAAAGAAGTATTCTTTCTAGGCTCAGCGGAATTCAAAGCTCCCCTAAGTACCCTACTAGTTTCTTCCTCTAGAATCTTGAGAAAGATCTTCAAATTGATTATAATCATATCCTCAAATCGGAGGACGACTATTGGAAAATGAATTCCAGAATTAACTGGATTAGTCAAGGGGATGCAAATACTAGATATTTTCATCTTTCAGTTATTAATAGACGTCGTAGAAATAAGATCTCTTATTTTAAGGATAGTAATGATATGTGGATAACTGATTCTACAAAAATTTCTGAGCATTCTCTTACCTACTTCACTAACTGTTTTACTATGGACCACACCTTCACTAACTGTTCCCATCTAAAAAATTTCATCCTTAGTTTTCACAAGATTGACCTTGTTGAGTTAGATAATCCCCTTCAGGATTTTGAAATTACTAATGCAGTTTTTTATTTTAAACCCTTTAAGGCACCTAGCCGGATGGCCTTCACCCTCATTTTTCCCAAACCCATTGGAATATTGTTGGTGATTCGGTTAGAAATTTGTGTCATATGGTTTTTACTTCTATAACTCTTCCCAGTTCACTGGATGATACCTTCCTTTGTATAATTCCTAAATTTTTCAATGCTAATCTCTTAAAGAATTTTTGACCTAGTAGTCTTTGTAA
The DNA here is from genome assembly GCF_002878395.1 of Capsicum annuum. Taxonomy (NCBI): domain Eukaryota; kingdom Viridiplantae; phylum Streptophyta; class Magnoliopsida; order Solanales; family Solanaceae; genus Capsicum; species Capsicum annuum. The sequence goes on from NC_061122.1 coordinate 188,749,519, forward strand.
CACTTCTTATAAGATTATCACTAAAATTATTGCCAATAGGATTAAGCCCTACTTACCGAACCTTATTAGTCCAACTCAAACTAGTTTCTTGAATGGTTGTTGTGCTTGTGATAATGTCATTTTGGTCCAAGAACTTCTCTATAATATTAATAAGTCTTATAATAAAACTGGTAGTTTTATCCTTAAACTACATATGGAAAAGGCATTTGATCGACTTGAGTGGTCTTTTGTCTATCGCACCCATTTTTTTAAAAATTTTCTTCAAAAATAACTACCCTCATTATGCATTGTATTTCCACTAGAAACATAGTTCTTTTCATCAATGGCACTCAAACTAATTTTTTTTCTCCCTCCAGAGGTATTAGACAAGGAGATCCCTTATCACCTTATATTTTTATATTATTTATGGATCTCTTTTCCAATTATATTATGCACCAAGTTAATCAACTCTTTTGGAATCCGATTACTATTAATAGGAATGGTCCTTAACTATCCCACCTTTTTTTGCTGATGACTTAACTCTTACCACTAAGGCCACTCTTAAGTCCATTCATAATATTCATGATTGTATGACTCGCTTTAGTGTTCTGTCAGGCCAAAAAATTAATGCTGCCAAATCTAAGGCTATATTTTTACCGCTTTGTTCAGACAGAGTTATAAATCTCATAAAAGATCTTTTTGGTATCCCTCTGTCTGCTAATTTTGGAAAGTATTTAGGTTTTTCCATTCTAAATAAGAAGCCTCGTAGTGCCAATTTTTAATTTATTATAGACAATAGGAGAAGGAAATTGGATTCCTGGAAATTCAAATTACTCTCCCCAAGCAGGGAAACTTGTTCTTATCAAATCAACATTGGATGTGATCTCGGCTTATGTAATGCAATATTTTAAGCTTCCCAGAAAAATTTGTAACATCATTGATAAAATTCAGAGAGATTTTCTTTGGGGCTCCATAGATCAGAAACGAAAACTTCATTATATTAGTTGGGATAAGGTTACTCTTCCTAAAAAGTATGGGGGACTAGGCCTTCACAAAGCTTAAATCAAGACCAGGCTATTATATCAGGTATCTCTTGGAGATTTTTCACAAATTCTAGTACCTTATGGGCAAAAACTTTGCTCCATAAATATAACCATTTTTAGAAACATAGCTCCCGCTCCTATATCTGAAATAATATTCTCCATAGGGCTCCATTTGTAATGCTGCAACTGTCAGGGCTCCAACTTCAGGTCAATGTACTAAACTCTGTCACCATCATTGGGTCACAGATTTTCCTTCTCTTAAGCACCTTCTCCACGGTCCCTTCACCTTAAATGAAGCAAATCTTTTTCATGTTGATATTTGGTCCAGTAACCAATAGAATTGGAAGAAACTATCCTTTGAAATCCCCCAAATCTTTATTGACAAAGCCAATTACATTCGTCCAAACCCAAGTTTAGGTGATTTCGATAAATCTTACTGGGCCTATAATAAGAATCACCTATTCTCAGCAAAATCAGTATACAAGGTTCTAATTTGTTATCTTATTTTAACTGGATTTGAAACCTAAAAACCTTGGCAAAAATCAAACATCTTATCTGGATATGCTCTTATGGACAGCTTCCAATAAACGCTTACTAATCCTTTGTAGGAATTTCCCTAGACCTTACTTGCCCGGTTTGCCATCTAGAGCCCAAAACTTAGGGAGCATATTTTTACCCAGTGTTTTATGGTTAAAAAATTCTGGTTGGACTTGGGCTTGCATATTTCTCAAATAAGCATTTCTAATGAACACTGGCTTGTTACCCACAAATCTCTGTCTCCTACCTTCCCTGATAACTCCTTCGATTAGAAGATTTTTCTTTCCTTCGCTATTTGGAATATATGGATCAATTGCAATAGTAACATTTTCAATAAAAAAATAGATTTTCTAAGTGTTGTGTTAGTCCATCAAAAAACTCACTAATACATCACTCATGCTCGTTCCCATAGTAACCAAATAGGCTTGATTAATATTGAAGTCAAATGGTTTCCTCCTTCACAAGGGATTTTTAAACTTAACATTGATGGGACTATATCGGCTGATAAGGTTTGTTACAGGTTTGGTGGGATGTTCCAAAACTATTTGGGAGAATGAATTGGTGGGTTTTGTGACAAAAGCCGTAACCATTGTCATACTATGGTTGAACTAGAATCCCTTCAATAGGGTCTTCAAATAGCTACTATATATAAATTATTTCCTCTTATTGTGGAGACCGATTCATCCGAAAACATCCACCTACTCCAACACCCCATGCTGCCATATACTGATATTATTTTAAAATGCAGGTTAATGTTGAAGAACACGGGGAATCCAGTGGTGCAGCATAATTTTTGCGAAGTAAATGGAGTAGTCGATCTCTTATTAAGAATGTGATCCCGTTTACCTCAGCCTAGAAATACTCACTTATTGCAAACTCCACCAGTCGAAGTTGTTGTTCTACAATAAAAACACACCTCTGGCGTCCTCTATAATAGATTAGTATCTTGGTCCATGTATAATAAGTTATTATGTCTTGGTAATCAATCTATGTTCAATACCATTGTTAGTAATGCTAAGCCTACTAGTAGTATTGTTGTTAGCTATTGTAATTCTACTACTAAGAGGGCCCGCTCCTACAATATCCTAGTCCGTAATTCTACTTAATTTATATATAAAAATCTCTCTATTTACCAAAAAATATTAAAAGAAACTTTAGAATACCACAAATACATGTCCTGATGTACATGATTGAAAAAAGAAAAGGTGCAAAATATTTTCATACTAGAATCAAAGTACATATATTTAAGGAATGCTTGCTTGCCAAAGTGAATTGAAAAGAAAACATGACAAGTAATCATATAATATGCAAGCTTGAAATACAAAAACTAATTTTATTGAATAATGGACAAAATCCCCAAATTTTATCAATATCACTAACATGACTAAAACAAAAGAAGGAAAATCATGTTATCAACATATTCAGGTTACCACATAAATGGAGAAAGAAAAACAAAACAAAAAAAAAATGTTTAACAGGTTGCTCTTGAATATCACACCAACGATTAACCATGTTTTAGATAAACTATCCTAGGAAAGAAAAGGACACGGGTCATAACTATTCGAGCTAAGAGCTTATATCAACACTTAGGCTTAATGTCAAAAATAATAAAGAAATCATCTCAACCTTGGGTAACAGGAAAGCTTCCATTATTAGGCATATCGAAATAAACAAAGAGACCTTTTTTATGTCTGAAATAACCTAGTAGCAACTAATTATTCCTTGAAATAAATTTCATAGCATGTTAAAAATTCATATGACGAAATAGGAGAATAAAAATAATTAGTTATGCCTAGAACGTACTCAAAGCTAACCTAAACAACAACCACACCCGAGAAATGAGGAAAGGATGAACATATTTGTAACAAGAAAATATTTAGACATCAAAAATAGGGAAGATCAAGCAAATTTCACCAGAAATTAGACACTAGACATTTTTCACGAGTAAACTTTCACACAATAATCTTAAGGAAAGAGAGAATTTGAAGACTTTGGGTACATGATATCGACTCATAAAAGAAACAAGCTAAATATAAAATAGGATGTGTTCAATGAGAATCTTAAACAACTAATACCAAAACAAGCCAGACCATTTATTTTCCATAACTAACATGAAATTTAACATGATTTTCACATTTTAGAGAAGGGTTCAAACAATAGAACGGTACTCAAAGAGAGACATAGTAATACAACAACTTTATGACAATGATACAACAACTTTATTTCAACGCAATCAAACCAATGGCCTTTAAGGCCTCTACAACACATAATTTCACCATTACTTTTCATGAAAATTGCTACTAATAAAAAGTAGGAGATAAAAAAGTCAATGTATTAACGAGAGTGATGTGTTTCTCTTTTTTAGGACAGAAAACTGAGACTACGAGCTAAAAATCTCTTCTGATAGCTAAAATCCCTTATCAATTGGAGATCTCTGTTATCCAACCTTTCTTTTTTTTCAATGAAAATAGTACGCTATTTATAAAAATGGATGGAGATCTTTTTTCAAGAATCCACCGATGTGGGATAGAAAAACTCAAATGATATTTTGGAGAATTAAAATTCAAAAATTGGATAAGGTTTGTTAATGTACTGAAATTGTACCATTTAGTACAAATTTAAATTTTAAATTAAAAAAAAATAAGGGTCAGAGTTGGATAGGTCGGTTTGGTTTCGTTGATGGTTTGCCGATGTTGGGTTGTCGGGTTGGAGAAGATAACATTAGTTGTTGTTCGTTGTTAATGGTTGAAGTTGTTCATATCACTGGGTTGTTGTTGTTTGATTTGCTGGTGGGTTATTTCAATCGGGTATAAAGGAGAGAAGGATAGTGGGCCAAATTGGGTCAATAAGGGAATGAATATAATTTAAAAATTATAGTCATCTTATACTAATAAAATGGTTGCAACTGAATCAATTGGACAATGTTAAGACGAAATTAATTGTCAATTAATTTTACGAGCTTCTAAAATTCAATAATTTCAAAATAAATATTTAATAAAGCACAATTATTTTGCTTAAAAATTAAGAAACTACTTATATCATCATTTTTTTATTTTCAATCGATTTTGGAAAAAGTAGAGGATTTGCAATTTAATCAAACTTTTCACTCAAAATAAATTCTAAAGCATTTTCTTAATTGATAATTATATGATCCTGTATAATTAAACACAATACATATTAATTTCTCTGAAATTCAAAAGGTAGGCGTGGAACTTATTTAAAAATAAGTTAAAAATAAATATTTTAAAATTATTTAAAATTGAGAAACTCAAAAACCAATTTGGAATGAGGAGGACAAAATTTAGGTGTCAACACACACTAGGTCAAACTTTCAAACAACCTATCCTATTTGATTGGGACCAGAGTATTATGAAGATTGTATGATGGTAGGGAATTCATGTTTGAATAAAAAATCGCAGAAACCTCCTTCGCCTAAAGCAAAACCACCTCAACCTCCTAAACCCCAACCAAAATTGATACCTACTAGGTTGCCTAGGGAAGTAGCAAAATCAGAATTCACCAACCTCAGGCAAAGAAGGTGATGCAGCAAGCACCTGGGAACATTTTTTCACATGACACAACTGAAATTTTTACACCTATCAGGGGTAAAAGTAAATATGTAATTAAGGGGAAGACTACGGCTGAAATTAGTGTGCCAAAAAGCTATGCTCAAGCTATGTCAGTGGTCACAAGAACTTATTTTGAGGCTCTACAGACTAACCAGGCCGTGTTAGCTCATAATTCACCATAAATGAAGGGGGTGGACTTTCTTCTACTCTCTAATGTCTTGGTTAGTATGGAAATTTTAAGGTATTAATAAAATGTATAAGGAAAGGGAGTTGAATCAATACAGTAAGGATAATCATTTAAATCTTGTAGGCTTAGTAGAAACAAAAATTAAAGAAAATAAGGCAGGGGTAGTAAATGTCGTAATACCTAGTTGGTGTTTTATTGACAATTATGCTAGTGTTGTCAATGGTAGAATATGGGTCGGTTGTGATGCAGCTATGTATGAGGTCAAAGTAATTCAGCAAAGTTCCTAATATAGTCATTGTGGGTCTTAAGTAGGGACAAGAAGATAGTATGTTGTATAGTTGTAGTTTATGGATTTTATTTCACTGAGTCGAGAAAGGTATTATGGACTGATTTGATACATATTGCTACTCAAATATCTAAGCCATGGCTCATATGGTGTGACTTCAATTCTATTTTTTAAATCCAAGATCGACTAGGAGGTACGACAGTTACAAGAGCAGAGATTCAAGATTTTGGAGATTCTGTTCCTGACTTAATGTTAAATGTAGTTCTTTGGAAAGGTCCCCTATTATTCATGTATCAACAAGTAATTTGGGGGATCTAAATTTTCTAGTAAACTTGATAGAGCCCTAGGAAATGATAAGTAGATGCTTAAATATGGTCACTTAGTCCTTGACATCAGGTTTCCACACATATCTGACCACTCCCCTCTTGTGATGGACATACAGATTCAACTTACCAACATTAAACCACCATTATGGTTTTTTAAGATATGGACTCAGTATGATACTTTTACCACCATAAAAGAAGTTGGCAAAATAAATTGAAAGGCAATGCACTAAAATATGTCTGGCAAATATTAAAAAAGAATAAAGTAGCCTTTAAGGAAGATAAACAATAAAGATTATAGAGGAGTGACTGAGAAGATTGAACCTATTAGAGAAGCCTTGACCAGCATTCAACAACAACTTACCAGTAATTACTCTGATATTGTGCAAAAGATGAGAAGGAACTACTACTTCAACTTGAAAAATAGTGTGGCATTGAGGAAAGCATCCAAAATCAAAAATAAAGAGCCCTGTGGATAAAATTAGGTGATTCTAATATAAAATACTTCACTGTTGTAGTTAAGGAGAAAAGTCACATAAAATAAGTCGTAGAAGTCACTACAGATACCGGGGTGAAATTAGTGGAGCCTGAAGCTATCACTAATGAGGTAATCTCTTTTTACAAATCCTTCATGGGTACAATTATAGCTCATACCATTACAGTCAATAAAACTGTCAGGAAGAGAGGTCCAACATTAAATCATGCTCAGCAGTTAGTCCTGTGTGTAGAAATGACTAGTGAAGAAATTTATGTTAGTTTACATTCAATTGGGGATAACAAGGCACCCGGAGTAGATGGATATAATACAAAGTTCTTGAAAAAGGCTAGGTGAGTGATCCAAAATGATGTGAATACAATTGTGACAGAGTTTTTTTCCACGAGAAAATTGTACAAGGTGGTAAATTGTACTACAGTAACCTTGTTGCTAAAGGTGCCTAATCCTACAAGTGTTAAACAATACAGGCCAATAGCATGTTGTTCTGTAGTGTATAAGCTAATAGTTAAGGTGTTTGCTAATAGAATTCATCATGTTGTAGTATCTGTAATCTTCGAAACTCAATCTAAATTTCATACCAGGTAAAAAAATAACTCATAATAGTATAATTACGCATGAACTAGGGAAGTCTTATAGTAGGAAACATAAATCAACAGGGTGAATGATCAAGGTGGATACCTAAAAAGCTTATGAATCCTTGGATTGGAATTTCCTAGAACATGTGATGTCAGGATTAGGATTTTCTATGAAGTATATTGGTTAGGTTTTCACGTTAAATCTTGTGTTAAATCTTGAAGATCCGGGGACCTGGTACCTTGGAGTAAGTTGCTTATCATCAAAACAACATACAATAATTTTTTCCCATTTTTTATGATGACAAACCAACCACAAAGTTTTGAGCATGAACATTCATTCATCATATTTAATCAGAGTGATTGCCACCGCTAAAGATGAATTTTCCCCTATCATTCAATCAATACGCTTCCACCTCTAGGAAATATAGGGACCTAGTCCCTTATTTTCAGTTGATATCCAATCATTCATTCAGATCCCCTTCCCACTATACTCACTTCCCCCTATCCTTATGCCTACCTTCAATCAACTATTCAGTATATCAGTCATTTCCCCCTATCAACATGCCATTCGTATTCATATCTACAAATTCAATGGTTACACTACACCTGGTACATGGTATCTACTACATGAAATCAGTATTCCCTCTTTTGGCATCATTGAAAAGTGAAAACAGTAAATCAAGAGTAAAATAAGCACAAATTAGTTAACTCATGGCCACTGGGACAACACAAACATGAGGAACAACTTTGCAATTTAAAGGGAACGAATGTAACACACAAAACAAAGATTCATTCATTGATAGAGGAAAAGTATTAATGCAGTGTAGGATTTGAATATTCTAGAGAAAAAGCCACAGGAATCAAGAAAATTTAAACAAGAGAGGGACTTGAAAGGATGGTTTAAAAGAGTAAGGCTAGATTATTGTAATCTGCAGCATGATAGTTCAATAATTCCTTGGTTAAATGCCTTATCTCTATATTCAAGATGAGAACCTCATCTATCAAGGTAGAGACCTTTTTCTTTAGGTTAGCAATTTTAATTTTAAGCTCATTAGTGACACTGGGTCCTTCAACAGTCAGATGTTGAATTGTCATATTTAGTTTGCTAATCTATGCATCCTTAGTAGCTATATTAAGCAGTAAATTATCTATCTCTTTGCTCAATCCCCTTTGGCAATTGGTGCTTGAGTTCTTCTTGACAAACTCAGTTTTGATCGGTGTCTTTATTCCAAATATTTGCAATCTAGTTCTAGGAATTCCATTCTCACATATTATACCAAAGTGATTAAACACCTTAGTTAACCAGTAACCATAAGGTATACCATGTTTGCTATTTTTTCCATGAACCACTTTGTGTATGTGTTCCATCATCAATGCAGGTAGATTAATGCATTCAAAACTGCTAAGGCATTCCATTACATACAAGTCAGTAGCTGAGGCAATATTTCTTTTTTGTGATCTAGGCAGAATCACCTTGCTAACAAAGTCAAAGACCAATTGAAATTCACTCTTGAGAGATTTCCTATTCACTGCAACTACAGATTTCCCTTTGACCTTTGATGTATTTTCTAAAAACTCTATTGAGGGTTGCTGCTTTGAGACAGTCTTTGCACCATAGATAGGAACTTCCAAAATTATTCCCAATATTTCTTTATTCACCTTATTTTCTTTCATTAGACCTGTGCATTTAGATTCTACATATCTTTTGAAAAATCCAATATGGAATAAAATTCCTTGACTATGTCATCAAAAACAGTGAGAATAGGTCTTACCATAAGATACATCCAACCTTGATTTTTAACCAGCTCAACTAATTCTAACAAACCAGGTTCTGTTAGCACACTTGAATCAAAAATCCTTCCAGTTAACACCTTTTGATTTTTCAAGAACCTGTTTCTAACTTCCTTGGATACAACCTTACTTTTTTCCCAATTATTCCTTCTAGTATAAGTAATCATAGATTCCTTTTCAGTCGTTTTCCTTGTTTTGGTACCAGGTCCCTCAAGAATCTACTAATTTTCAGTAAAGCTTCCAAATATTTCCCCAGAATTTCTTGGTGTTTCACTGACATTGGTTTTCTTAGGACCAATTACACTCTTTCTAGGCTATTTGACAGCAAGATGAGATTTTTAGCATCCCAAGCATCATCCATTAATATATTTTTAGAAAAATTTTGAGAGTTCAAGAATGATTCTTCATCAATAATTTGAGTTATGCAGGAGTTTGGCTTTGGAAGAGTAGGAGATGAAGGGTGTTTTTAGTAAGGTTTGGGAGCAGAATTTTATCACTGCTAAGCTTTAAATACTTTGAAGGACATAAGAATAGGAGTGTTGAATCCATCAAGAAGGTCATTTTAGCAGAAAGTCTATTTGGGACTAGATTTTTCCTTTTGTCAAGAGAAGGAGTGGGTGCAGTATGATTTAAAGGGACAAATAAGCACAATAGTATACGGAAGTGTCTTCTATAGGAATGAGTTATGATCAATTTTAAATTTTAGGTGACTCAGCTACCTTTTTGGAATAAGATAATTTTTTCTTGACACGAGGAGAGAGAGAACGCGGCTTATTCCTGACAGAACAAATAAAAATTACACATACATGATAGTAACCTGAGAGATAGGACCAGGTCCCTCTCTCATTTGAGTGAATCTTCAATCTTATATATGTCACATATGTCTTCCTCTACAGTTGTTTCCATAGGTGTATATCTGCAAGGGTATGGTACTAAGTTAGACTAATATGCAGTTACCTTATCAAGGATACCTGTCTCCTTATCATAGCCAATTCTATGAAGAGACACTAATTCACATAATAGTAGGTCAGGTTAATTTGATCAATACCATCCTCAACATGTTAGATTCATTACAACACTTTGTGCCTCGAGTTGTTCTAGAAATAAGCCTGAGGACCAAGTTTCAGACTTGGCATCCTTCAAATGTCCAAAGTTCCTTATGCATTACTTTGATCTTGCCACTATCTTTCAAATCTTTTACACCTTTGTGAGCTCATTTTTGGAATAGGAATTCTAAAAATTCAATGAGATTTCTAACTTAGGCTCTTGTTTGCACTCCTGCCATCAAATTAGAATGTCTAGGGGGATGAGAAGATGAGTGTTTCTAGTTTGATCTTCTAAGATGAATTCCACTATGACCAGTTACCTGTGAAATTTTGACTAGATACTTCTTGAGGTTCTTCTTGGATCACCATCACTGTCATCGCTCCCCACTGCATCAAATTATTATTGACCTTCATCTTTATCAACATCTTCCATGTAAAGGAACAGCCCACACATACATCTTTTCTTGATCATTTTTACCAGTTCCATTTAAGACACCTCCACCAAAGAGTGTCTTGAGAGAGAAAGAATACAATCAGACCTTACAGTCATAGCTTTGAACAATTACATTTAAGAAGGTAGTTTTGACTGCAAACCCTTTCTCCTTCTTGCGAGCAAAATTATTTGTTAGGTTTGGTAACCATGTGAGTTTGAGTTTCCAATAGAAGGATAGAGGTGTGATTAACTCCTTTTTTGCTCATCTAGGAAAGGATAGCTTCTTCTCATTTTACAATAGTCTGAAACCTTTGTGACAGTTATTTCCTTGTTGGATATATCTATCATTGATCATTCTTGTCTATTCCAACTTTGACAATATATCTTCATGTGTCCATCTCTTCCATAGTGAGTGCACAAAGATTTATGGACTTGGTTTCTGACATCTTGAACAAATTTGCCTTGTGACCCAGATGACTGAGTTTTGTAGTGATACCCAAGGCCCTTACCATAATTGACTCCTTTACTAGTTAAGTTAGAAAGGATTTGTGAGGATGAAGTCCATTGTAGAGATTTTTTAAGTTCTTCCCTCAGACGGACCAAGTCTCTTTCTAACTCCTAATTATTCTGGAGTGTAGTAATGAGATGCCTTTGAGAATCCTCCAACTTTTCTTCAAGATCAACCTAAAACTTTGATGTTTCTCTCTTCCCTTTACTCTCAGAAGCATATACTTTCTCTAGTTGACTTAACAAACTTAGATTTTCAAATTTCAGCTTAGTAACCTGTTACTCAATTTCAAATAACTGGAGAGTCAAAGATATCAATTCAAGCTCTTGATCTTCTATTTTTTATTCTAGAGCGTTATTCTTCTCATTATCACTAGCACTATCTCTTTTCTCCAGTTGACTTACGAAATTCAGATTTTCATATTTTAACTTAGTACCCTATTCCTCAATTTCAGATATTTGTAGAGTTAAAGCAATTAACTCAAGCTCTTGAATTTCCACTTTTTATTCTAGAGTATTTTTCTTCTTAGTCATTTCACACATAGAATCAATCAGCACATTTGCAAGCTTTTTTATCTTTCTAGCAGAATAGTTATCCAAATTTTCTTTAAGGCCAAAAAGTGTTACCTCATTTTCTTCTTCATCTTCAGTGTTTTCCATAAAAATAAACAAGGAATAGAAATTCACTTTATCATCCTCCATTACAAGCATGGAAACATCTACAGACTTCTCAACTTCATCAGATTCACTAGAGGAGTCACCTACACCAGCTAAGGCTTCTTTAACTGCAAAATTAGTTGCAACCTGTCTTTTTGATTTTAAAGGGACCTGGTCCCTGTTATTTCCTTTGTAACTTCAAACACTATGATACTCCTGATAGTCCATTTTGTGCATTGGATAATATTTAATGAAATGCTCCAGGCTACTATATTTGTGACACACCACCATAGTGACTCCTTTTCTACTGCTACTTCCACTTTCTTGAAACTGACCACTTTTTTCATAGCTTTAACAATACTTTTTGTCAAGTAGGAAACATCAGTGTTTTCTTCATTTCAATTTGTCCTTGAAGATTTTAATACCAAAGATTTTTCCTTTTTTACTTTCATCTACTTTTCTCCTTGCTACTTCTTGAGTTCATAGGTTTTTAAGTTGCCAATCAGTTCATCCATAGTGAGGGTCTTCAAGTTTATTAACTCAATTATGGCATTCACGTTACTTTCCCAAGACTTAGGTAGAACACCAAAAATCTTCCTCACTTGTTTATACAAAGGAATCACTTTTCCCAAGTAGTGAATCCCATTTGTGATAGAAGTGAATCTTGTGTGCATCTCTTGAATAGTTTCTTCTTCTTTCAAATTGAAGGTTTCATTTTGTGTAGATAGCATATCAACTTTTGAATCCTTTACATCAATGATTCCTTCATGAGTTGTTTTCAAGCGATTCGAAATTTTCTTAGCTGTTTAAAAAGCTGAAATCCTATTGTATTCATCTGGTCTTATACCACACACTAGCAATTTCTTTACCTTGTAGTTCTTTTCAACTTTCTTTCTATCTTCATCATTGAACTCCCTTCTGTTTTTGACACCCATTCTTGTAACATGTCCTTCTTTGACTTCTCTCACAGGTACATAAGGACCATCAATAATTATGTCCATCAACTCACTATCTTCAGCCATAATGAAGTCAAATATCCTGGTTTTACACTACCCATAATACTGTCCATTAAATCTAGGTGGTCTAGAGGTTGATTGCCCTTCTTCCAGGTTAGGTGGAGTAGTCATGCTAACCAAATCATTCTAGGTGTGAACCTTTTAAAGAGTTCTGACTCTGATACCAATTGCTGAAACCCTTGGGGGTTGTACCACATAGTGAAGGACCTGGTCCCTCAAAGTTAATCATAGGAAATAAGGCAGTAAATTAATCAAAAACATAAAATAGTGCAGGAAACTTAAATAACACAAGATTTAACGTGGAAACCCCCTTGCTCAAGGGAGGAAAAACCACAGCTTGCTCTCACAAGATCCTCAGCAATCCATTATAATCAATGTTTTGATTATAGACTCAATTTTAGCCTAACTCTAGGCTCCTCCTGCTTGTAGTAACTCTACTACAGCCTAACCTTGGCAGCTCTGCCAAGACTCCCTTAACATTGATTAACTCTAATCAGTTTTGGACTTAGGCAACTCTATTTAAGTATTCTTAAAGCCAAAAGAAAAGTTCATCACTCATATAGCATGAGTAATTCAGTTACAGACCATGACACACTCAAGAACCCCCACTGCATTCAACACTCAAAATGAATTAAGAACTTGAGCGATACTTGAGAATTTGAGATAGAATGAGATTTATCTTCTTTTACTCATCAATTTCTAGATTGTGAAAAATCAAGCAATTGAAAAGAATTTTTTTACTTTATATAAAAAAAAGTGATAATTAAGGTTGTAATTTTATTGGACCAGGTATCCCAAATAGTACAGGCAGAACCTACACAGTTTGTTACACTAGATGACAAAACTATGCAGGTACGTGCCAGTTGTACCTTTACCCTTGAAGATCCAGGGACCTGGTCCCTTGTAGTAAGTCGTTTATCATCAAAACAGCATGTAATAATTTTCTCCCTTTTTGATGATGACAAACCAACCACAAAGCTTTGAGCATCAACATTCATTCATCATATTTAATCAAAGTGATTGTCACTACTGAAGATAAATGTTTCCCCTATCATTCAATCAGTATGCTTCCACCTTCATGCAACATGGGGATCTGCTCCCTTGTTATCAGTTAACATTAAATAATTCACTTACATCTCCTTGCCACTATACTCACTTTCCTCTATCATTACGTCTTCCTTCATTCATCTATTCAGTACATCACTTACTTCCCCCTATCAACATAAAATTCATATTCATATTTGCAAATTCAAGAGTTACATTACACCTGGTACCTAGTCCTTACTACATGAAATCAAGAAAGATACTAGGGATAAAGTCGCTGAATTTACACATCAGGTCAAGCTAGGCAAAAAAGTTTAATCAAATAGGCATATATGTTGAGATCTAAGGTATCTTTCCCAAGGTATACTGGAAATAAATAATATGCTACAACTCATCCTGGTCGAATTCCATCTTTTCTACTTAGTTATAGCTCCAGAAAAGATTGCCTATAGTTAACAGACTTTTGAAATAGAAACTGTCTGTTCAACCTCTATGTGTTATGTGTAAGCAAGTAGATGAAATAAGAGATCACTTATTTTGTAAATATGTATATGCCAAAACACTATGTGGAAGTCTGATGCAATGGTTGACTACACCTACTCCATCCTTTAGTATATGGAAATCAATGCTTCAATGGATAACACAGCTAATAAAAGGAGGAAATAAGCAAGATTAGATCTTAAAATTAATATACACAGAATGCATTCATGAACTATGGAAAGAGAGAAATGCTAGGGTGTTTGTGAAGAAAGAGATTACAGTATAGAAACTAACAAAGAAGATCATTTTTGTTTGTTATGCACAAGATACTACCCAAGCCAAAGTAGTATCAGATTGTTGTATTTCTTAAATATCTTATAGTTTGTTAGTTATCATGTTATAATGCATAGTATATGATGGCTTGGTGAGTAATTATAGTTCTTCTTTGTTTTCGGCACGTTTTGGTGATTAATAAAAGTCTAATTACCAAAAAAGAAAAGTTACGCCCTATGGATAAGAGTTGACACTATCACATTATATCTTAATTTATAATATGTTTTATAAATCGTGTCTTAGAGGCAAGACTTAGCACCAAAAACTTTCAAACAATAAGTTATGTCCCATGGGTAAGAGTTGACACTGTCATATTGTGTTTTTAGTGATGAGATGTTTTATAACACTTGCCTTAGAGGCAAGACTTTGCCCAATGACTTTCAAAAAATTAAGTTGTTCCCCATAAAAAAGAGTTGACACTACCACATTGTGTCTTAATTTATAAAATGATCTATAACTCTTGCCTCAGAGGCAAGACTTAAGAAATTTCAAATAACAAGTTATGCCCCATGGGCAAGAGTTAACACTACCACATCATGTCTTAATTTATGAGATGTTATATAACTCCTTCCTTAAAGACAAGACTTAGCCGAAGGACTTTCAAACCAAAAGTTATGTCTCATGGGAAAGAGCTGACACTGCTATATTGTGTCTTAATTTATGATATGTTTTATAACTCTTGCCTTAGAGGCAAGACTTAGCCCAAGGACTTTCAACATCAAGTTATGCCTCATGGACAAAAGTTGACACTACTACATAGTGTCTTGATTTATGAGATGTTATATAACTCATGTCTTAGAGGCAAGACTTAGCACAAGGACTTTCAAATAATAAGTTATACCTCATGAACAAGAGTTGACACTACCACATTGTGTCTTGATTTATGAGATGCTCTATTAGTCCTGCCTCTAAGACAAGATGTAGCTAAGAACATCCCAAAGAAACAAGTTACTCCTCATGAGCAAAATTTAACACTACTTAATTATGCCTTAATTTATGAGATACTCTATAACTCTTGCATTAGAAGCAATACTTAGATCAAAAATTTTCAAACAACAAACTATGCCCCACGAGCAAGACTTGACACTACGACATTGTTTCTTGATTTGTGAAATGCTCTATAACTCTTGTCTTAGAGGCAAGACTTATCCCAAAGGACTTCAAAACAACAAGCCACGTCTAGAAATTTACCTCCCAAAGAAATTTAAATAATTCACGCCTAGACATCAAAATAAATTTAAGGGCATGACTTGTTTGAAAGTCCTTTGAAATAAGTCTTGTCTCTAAGACAAGATTTATAGAACATCACATAAATTAAAACACAATGTGGTAGTGTCAACACTTGCTCATTGGGCGTAACTTATTTTCTTGGAAGGTTCTTGAACTAAGTCTTGTCTTAGAGGTAAGACTAATAGAGCATCTCATAAATCAAGAAACAATATTGTAGTGTCAACTCTTGCCCATGGGGTGTAACTTATGGGCTAAGCCTTGCCTCAAAGGCAAAAGTTACAGAACAACTCATAAACTAAGACTCGATGTGGTAGTGTCAACTCTTGCCCATGGGCATAACTTATTGTTTGAAATTCTTTGGACTAAGTCATTCCTCTAAGGCAAGAGTTATAGAGCATCCCATAAATCATAATGTCGTAGTGTCAACTCTTACCCATTGGGAATAACTTGTTGTTTGAAAATCCTTGATTTATAAAATATTTCATAAATCACTACACAATGTGGTAGTGTCAACTCTTGTCCATGGGGAGTAACTTGTTGTTTGAAAGTCCTTGGGCTAAGTCTTGCCTCTATAATAAGAGTTATAGAGCATCTCATAAGTGACGAATAATGTGATAGTGTCAATTCTTATTTATGGAGTGTAACTTACTTTCTTAAAGTACTTAGATTAAGTCTTGCCTCTAAGGAAAGATTTATAGAACATCTCATAATTCAAAATACAATATGGTAGTATCAACTCTTGACCATGGGGCGTAACTTATTTCTTGAAAGCCCTTGGACTAAGTCTTGCCTTTAAGGGAAGAGTAATGGAGCATCTCATAAATTAAGACACAAAAGTATCAAATTTTGTCCATGGGATGTAACTTGTTGTTTAAAAGTCCTTGGTCTAAGTCTTGCCTCTAAGGAAAGAGCTATAGAGCATCTCATAAATCAAAACATAATATGGTAATATCAAATCTTACCCATGGGGAAAAACTTGTTGTTGAAAGTCCTTGGGTTGAGTCTTGTCTCTAAGGCAAATTTTTTAAAACATCTCATAAATTTAAATACAATATGGTAGTATCAACTCTTGCCCATGGGGTGAAAATTATTGCTTAAAATCCCTTGGTCTAAGTCTTGCCTCTAAGGAAAGAGTTATAGAGCATCTCATGAACCAATACACCGTGGTAGTGCAACTCTTACCCATGGAACATAACTTGTTGTTTGATGATCCTTAGGTTATGTCTTGCATCTAGGACAAGAGTTATAGAGAATTTCATAACAAAAAGACATAATGTGGTGGTGTTGACTCTTACCCAATGTACGTAACTTGTTGTTTGATAATCCTTGGGATAAGTCATGCCTCTAAAAAAAGAGTTGTAGAATTTCTCATAAATTAAAACATGACGAAGTAGTGTCAACTCTTGCTCATGGGGCATAAACTTGTTGTTTGAAATTCCCTAAACTTTGTAATGCCTCTAAGGCAAGAGTTATAGAATATCTCATCAATCAAAACACAAAGTGGTAGTGTCAACTCTTGCTCATGAAACGTATCTATTGTTTGAAAGTACTAAATCTTGTCACGAAGGCATGATTTATAGAACATATCATAAATCAAGATATAATGTGGTATTGTCAGCTCTTTCCCATGGGAAGAAGAAATTAAATAAAATTGCAGAAAAAAATAAAGAAAGATATTTTAAAAGAAAAATCAAAGAAAAAAAATATAGGAGTTGAAAGGATGAAAGGAAAAAGAATAAGGGTTGAGAAAAGGGAATAAAGGCTGAGAAAAACTAAAAAGGAAAAAAACAGAAAAAAATAAAAAAAAGACAAAAAGAATTTTAAAAAATAAAAGTTGAGGGGAGAAAAGTAAAAAAAAAAAAAAAGAAAAAGATAAGGTTTGAGAAAAATTAAAAAATATATATAAAAAAAAAAAAAAATCAAAGTACAATAAAAAGAGAAAAAAAAATTAAAATAGAACTTGCGAAGAGAAAGGAAAAAAAGAGTAGGGCTGAGAAAAAAAAAGTAAAAAGTAAAATAAAAAATAAAAATTAAAGTAAAAAAAAAAAAAGTTGAAAGATAAATAAGTATGGACTTGTTTAGAAATACTAGTTTAACCGCACGTGCCTCGCGCGTGTAACGTTGATTATTTAAAATTAAATAATTTTATCTATTGTGGAGATTTGTAATGAGTACTAAAAGTTCAAATCACTTTTCAAATATTCTTCACATTTTAAAATAATAATGTAAACATAAACATATATTTTAGTGTAAACCCATATATATTTTACCACCAGAAGTTTCAAGTGATTGATGAATCATCACTTTTGCGTTTATCATGCAATACCTCTTTTCCTTGGGTCAATTGCAGTAGTAGCCTAAAAAATTAAAGCAACAACGTATGATGAAGAAGGAAAAAATTGATGAGTTGAAAAAAATTAATGAGTTGAGTAGATAATTGTACCTGAATATGTGAGTCAGTTTCGTAGTTAATCGAGGAAGAGCATTACTTATTAATAGATCCAATAAAGAATACAAATTAAATCAATTATAAACATAAATTTAACTAATAACACAAATTAGATCAATTAAGAATATAAGCAAAATTATTGGCATAACAATTAATATTGTGTTTAAATCATTAATAAGCAAGCAACAATCAACAATACAAAAAAATGAAAGCTTTTATGACAAATAAGTTAAAGCGCGTTGACGAAAAGTACCTGGAGAAGAGAAAAAAATGAGAAAAGTCGTCGATGAAAGAAAAATAAGGTGAGAATGGTAAAAAATAAAATTAGCATGGCTTTCACAGAAGTTGGTAAAAGGTACATTAAAACTTATTTTACATGGAATAAGAATTGTTGTTTGTCGATTTTTGAATTTTTTATCATATTTTGCATGAAAAAGATTAAGCTAAAATCAAGTTGGAAAAAAATAGAGTTTTTTTAATTGTTATATTTTATTTTTTTCGGTTTTACATTGGAGATGGGTTCTTTTTTTTAATTACTATTTTTTTTAGTTTCACGTTGGGATAGTTTTTATTTATTTATTTATTTAATATTTTATTTTATTTTATTTTATTTT
>NC_061122.1:188771113-188777617 GCF_002878395.1 Capsicum annuum
TTACAAACAATCTCCAAGAATTTTGGATGATATGCCCACGTATTGTAATATAGAAAAGATTTTCTCTGCACTTTTCAATCAGTAGCTAAAGTGATCTTAGCAGGACAATGATCACTTATTCCTTCAGGTAGGTAAATTGCATTACAGTCTGGCATACTGCTCAGCTAAACACTATTAATAAAAACCCAATCAATTTTAGAAAACACTCTTCTATCAGCCCCTCTATCACTTCATGTGTATTTATTCCCTTGATGCGGGTACTCCAACAAATCACATGCATCAACACATTCTCGAAAGCCAGTAGTTTCAACACAGGCTACCGGGTTACCTCCAGTTCTATCCTCATAATAAAGAATAGAATTGAAGTCCCCCATCACCAACCAAGGCTTAGTGCAAGCACTTATGTCTACCAGATTGTCCCGCAAGCCCTTCCTCCCTTCTTTTGTGTTAAAGGCATACATAATAGTGAGCTGAAATATCAAGTTCTGCAGAATAAAGAGCACATCACAGGTTATAGTTTGCTCAGTCATTTGGATCAGCCAACTTTATAAACATCTGGCCTCCAAGTAAGCATTATTCAACCATTATAATGCAAATCCAAATTTGTCAGAACTTCCCAACCACCAAACATCTTTCTAGTTATTTCCTCCACCGTACTCTTTTTAATTTTTGTTTCTAAAAGGCCAACAAAACTGACCTTCTCTTTATTACACGGGATCTTTACCTCCTGCTGCTTATTAGGGGCATTAAGGCCCCTAATATTCCAGCATAACAAATTAACCATTTCCTAGTTGGGAATGAGGTGAGTCATTTTCCATTGAAGCTGACTTGATTACGTCATTCTTGCCAGGACTCATTCTTTGTAGCACCTCAAATTTGTTTTCACTCTCAATCTGGTTATTAATCTCTTGCCTCTGCCGACCTCTGTGTTGAGGTGTAACCCATACAGTCCCATCATTCGGAGTAGGAACAGGAGGAATCTTACCATTCCCAATTTTATACGTGTCATCCTGCTGCTTCATTTTAGCAACATCTACTTGCACTTTTGGATCACCCTGACCTTGATCTGCGTTATTTGAAATAACTGGTATAACTTTAGAAGTTTGCTTCTTCCTACAATTTTCTTCCGAATGACCATACTTATCGTAATGTTTACATAAAATTGGCTTACAATCATATTGCACCTTCTGCCTAATCAGTTGGCCCTTCTCATTTTTTAAAACAACAGAATCTAGCAGGGTGGCATCCGTACTAACTTCCACCAGTAGCCTGGTAAAATTCAGACCCAATTTTTTCTCAGTACTTTGATCCACCATTAGTGGTTTTCCGACCAGACTCCCTAACTTGCTTAAGCTCTTGGGACTCCAATATTTGAAGTCTAAACCAGGAAATTTAATCCAAATAGGAACGGTTTGAAGCTCCTCTCTAGTAAATTCCCTATCAGGGCTCCAAGCCTTGACAATAAAAGGCTTGTTATCGAAGTGATAAATGCCCTTTTCTATAGCAGCATTCTTCCCATCCTCATGATTAAACCTCACAAGTACAATCTCATTCCTTAACATAGAGATTTTGTTGATGCCATACTTAGTCCATAGCCTCTGGACATATCCTTTCATCACACTAAACGGAGGATAAGTTCCCATCACATAACACACCACCGAATTCCTCCAATGGTCACTTTCAGAGCTAATGTCCTCCAATTCAATCTCGACTAGCTTTGAATCCACATCTGGTGCTATATACTCCAGCTTAAATCCTACATTAGAGATTTTTGATATATCAAAGGAATCCCAAATTGAGGTTTGTTTCTTTTTGCTTGCATTTCCTCTTCTTCTACTATATCCGCCTAGGATTTAGTACCGTTGCTAGATCCAATTGGAGTTGCATCAGGTTTTGTCGAAGCTTGCATCATCAAATTCTACTGTTTTATTGCACACTCCGATCCTTGGTTTCCGCCTCTATTACTTCTCTACTCCAATTGACGTACCTTGTGCAGAACCCTTAGCTCGTGTCGACTTCGTTGTTCCTGTAATTTCTTGCCTCAAATCTCTTCCTACACTTGGTCTTTGCGCTTGAGTGTGCCCTTTCCCTTTACCCCGAAGTACTGTCGCAATTTCCTAAGCCATGATCGCCTTCTGAGACGGAGCACGAGCTCGTTTCCCCATGGAGGGCGCACGTTAGCTTAACGTGCACCGAAAGAGAACGTGCCCTGGTATCGATATTTTCATATTTAAAATGGTTACTTTTCAACAAAATTTCAAGTATAACTATTTTTAAAATTGAGCCAGATAGTTGCTGGCTCATATAATTTTTACCTCTAATGGTTGGCCTGCAGTTTACTCTTCGACTTTAATAATTCTATTATTAAGATTATTAAAGATAACTGAGAAAATAAAACTTTTCTAAGAAAGTTTTGGTCTCTCTCCCATGCCATTCTAGCAGCCAAACACCTTTTCCTTTCTGCCGCTCATTATGAATATAAAAAAAATAAACCAAGCTTGGTTGGCCTAGTGTCGGGGGTTTGATTCCCGCCTTGTGCATGCAGCAATCAATTGGCCAGCGGCAAACCCTTAAATGGAGCTCAGATCCGCGGAGAATTAATTTTTGGCCTATCAGGCTGGGGAAGACCTTGGAAAATCAAAAAATATATATATATATATACATAAAAAAATAAAAACAGGAAGAAAAAAGAAAAGAAAAGGAGTAAATTTGAGTTCTTTTTATTTTACACTTTTTATGTAGATTAAAATAAATTGTGACGATTATTTTCTACAGTTTATCCCCTAGAGTACTATTTATTCTCTTCCAAAATTATAAATGAAAGTTACATACGCATCCTGTGTTTGACATGCGGCCGATATGTCAATAGTATGGAAAAGAATTTCTGGAAGAGTTTGACATGCGGACGGTATGTAATCAACCTTTGTGGCATATTGACAAGGCCTTTAAATATGTGAAATTCAGAATGCTATTTCATTTTCACTTACTAACATGAAAATAAAATCATTAATTGATATTATTAAAAAAAATGCGATATCCCACTTATCTTTATAAACTTCAAATATATTGATTTCTAAAAATAATATGAAATTAGTCTGTATTCATTTAAAAATACGAACTAATTTCTTCATTGCAGTGGCAAATTCATCCACTTCTACGATTTGGTGTGAATTAAACCAATCAAAATATGTAATTGTCCTACTGAAATATTCTTTTCTCTATTTCAATGGTCAAGTACACTACACTTGAAGTCTGAAATAAATTGTTAAATTAATTTAAATATATAAATTAATAAATCATACAACTTGCAAGTGTAGTTACGTAGTAAATGGCCGAATAAGATGTTGATTAAATTGTTCTCCTTGTTACTCCTTTCTAAATGAGTTATTCTTTAATTTTCCAAGAAAATAAATACATTTGAAGAGAAATCATGACATGTAAAAGATTAAGGTGCATATTAAAAAAAATATGCGTACTTCAAGGGTGTATGTAAACTGCAAAGGAGAGGAAGAATTTTCTCTATGATCCATCAAAATAGTGGTAAGAATTGTATACATTCTTTTCCCAAAATTATACACATCCTTTTAATAAAAAAAAATGCTGAATCCTTGTACTTGAGTTTAATTGAAGTAAAGTACTATTTTATTGGAAAAAAAAAGGGCTAATGCGATATCTTACACATTTAGTCTTTTTTTATGTTCTTGGGATTTTTCGGAAACAACCTTTCTACTTCATCAGAGGTAGAGGTATGGACTGCGTACATCTTACCCCCCAGACCCCACTAAGTGGGAATACACTGGGTTTGTTGTTGTTGTTGTTATATTCTTGGGATCGCCAATGGAATACTACCTTTTCCTTTAAGTTGATGATTTAATTTTTTTTTAATCGTACACTAATCCTTTAGTATAATTGTGTACTAATCTTACAATAACATATTCAATGTATTCTCATAAAGTGGGTCTGAGAAGGGTAAAGTGTACGCAATTCATACTATTACCTCAAATTAAGTAGAGAGTCTGTTTCCAACAGACCCTCGACTCAGGACAAAGAGCATTATAACAAGCAAAAAATCATAAAACCAAACAACAAAATGAGGTAAAACACCACTAGATAATAAAAGAACCAAGACACCCACAGAGTAATACTATTATCAATTCGAAATCACAGATATCACTAAAACACCACGAACAAGAAGCTACAAGACACATACACAACACTATGACTACAAGCACATCTACAAAGAAAGCACTCCTCCCTAGTAGTAAGGACACACTCCTACCCACTCCTACCCTATAACCTTTTGTCCTAAATCGCGTCTTCCACACCTTCCTATCAAGGATCATATCCTCCATAAGTTGTAATCGTTCTATGTCATGTCTAAGCAACTCCATCTAATATTTCTTCGGCCTATCTCTATCCCGTCTGAAATCATCCATAGTCAGACTCTCACACCTTCTTACTGGGGCATCCGTGCACCTCCTCATCATATGCTCGAACCATATTATCAACTTCACTTTTCGCATCTTGTCTTCCACCGAAGTCACTCTCATCTTCTCTCGAATAATCTTATTTCTAACCCTATTCCTCCTAGTAAGTTCATACATTCATCTCAACATCCTCATCTCCACCACTTCAATACTACACTCCATATCTATTTAGGAAATTCATCAAATAGGTATACATATTTTAATACTTTTATCAACAGGTATACATATTGTATACTTTGAGTAAAATTTTATATGTGATATATTGCGACTATATACAATAGCGTGATACAATACAATATTACTTTCAAAATTGATATTATATTTTTTTTTTATCATACAGATCGAATTATGTCAACGAATACAGGTGAATAATTATTTTTACTCCGAGAATCATGTAAAAACTCTTGCATACAACAGGGGAAAAAGAAGTAAATATAAATCAAATACATTTTTCTTAAATATTTTACATATGCCATTTGACAGTATTTCTATTAAGTATTTCATAAAGGTATCAAATAGTTGAATTGAGTTAAAATTGGGCAATGATAAAATTGACTGAGTTATAAATAAGCGAGGGTCGGATCTGCTCAAAAGTTACTTGAGCTGAAACGGATTGAGCTGAAATGGGCTAAAATTTGGGCATAACCCAATCCGTCCCAACTCTTATTAAGTTTTAAATAAGAAAAATTACAGAAAGTAGCATACTTAAGACTATAATTACAATAAATAACAACATTTTTGTAAAATTACAGTTTATAGTAAGAGTAGCATTATTTTGCTCATTAACTAGGCAAGTGCAGGTTTTACTTCCACTATTTTACATTTTCCTATTTTTACTCCACTATTACACCTCCCCCAAATATAGCCATATCTTTTACCCATTTTTTTTCATCTTATTTTTTTATCATTTTATTTTATTTTTTATTTCCACTTTATTTTCTCTCTTCTATTTCCTTTTTTTTTCTTTTTTGTTTTCTTTTTTATCTTTTTCATATTTGAAAATAATTATCTCCATGATCTTCAATATTTCAAAATAAAACATGTCTTTCACTCTCTTATATCTCTACCTTTTTTTCTTATTAGTTTTTTTTATCTTATTTTTTTATTTTGATTTCTTTTTCTTTTTTATTTTTTTCTTTCACTTTATTTTTTCCCTTCTATTTATCTTTTTTTTTCCTTTTTCGTTTTCTTTTTTTTCCTTTCTCATATCTTTTTTCTCTTTTTCTATTTTCATTTTCTTCTTCTTTTTTCTATTTTATTTTATTTTTTATTTTATTTTATTTTTACACTTTTATTTCTCTTTCTTCCTTTTTTTTTCTTTTTCATTTCTCTTTTTCTTTTCTTTTTTTTATATTTTTATTTTTTTTTGGTTTTTTACTCTTCTATCTCTAACTTTTATTTTTGAAAAGACAAATATGTATATCACATACACATGTTCAAAAAACATACAAAATACCTAGTCATACAGATCTAGATATGTATTTACAGTACGAAATATACATATGTACTTACAAAATACATATTATATTCATATTAAACAATAATAAACATAACTATACTATATATCTTCATATGTATTTGCGAAATACAAAGGTGACTCATATTAAATAAGAATATACATATGGATCAGGTATGTATTCTGTAAATACATATGCAGAGCTATATGTATTTTATGCGGTGTTGAATTTGTCTTTGAACTGTACATACTATGTCATTTTAGAGGGTAACATATATACTTATTTGTTTTCTTTTACTGTTTTAAGATATGTATATATATATTTTTATTACCTATATGTATATGTATATAATTGTCATTTTTGTTAGAGATTTTCTGTCCAATACGTTTATATATACATGTGAGTCAGATATGTATTTCTGTTAATACATATGCAGATATATATGTATGTTTTTTACCGTAAATACATATGCAGATCTGTATTTCTATTTATTTTGCATAATTTTTTATTATGTATATATGATATAGACATTTGTCTTTTAAAACTAAAAGATAGAGATA
>NC_061122.1:188777717-188778853 GCF_002878395.1 Capsicum annuum
TATATATGATATAGACATTTGTCTTTTAAAACTAAAAGATAGAGATAGAAGAGTAAAAAAATAAAAAATAAAAATTTGAAAAAATAGAAGAAAGAGATACAGAAACTAGAAATAGAAGTGTAAAAACAAAAGATAAAAAAATTTAAAAAAGAAGAAGAAAACGAAAAAATATAGAAAAAGGAAAAAAAACAAAGAAAAAAAGAAAAAGGAAAAAAAAAAAAAAAAAAAAGAAAAAGGAAAAAAAAAAAAAGGAAAAAAAAAAATAAAAAAAAAAAAGAAATTAAAATTAAAAAAAAGATTAAAAAAATAAAAAAACTAACAAGAAAAAATAATTAAAGATATAAGAGAGTAATATTTTGAAATTTTGAAGATCATGGAAATAATAATCTTCATATTTGAGTTTGATTTGAAAAAGGAATGTACTAATTTAAATAAGAGTAATTTATGAGAATTTAATTAGATGGGATAATTATTCCTTATTTAACTCAACTAATTTGAGTAAAACAAGAAAAGTAAATCTTATTGTATATGGATTTGTATAGCAGCAGTTTACTTAAATATAAAATACAATTTACTATTTTTCGTAATTATCAAACTGTTGCTATAAAAATTACAATTAAGACTCTATAATTGTTATTTCCGAAATTTTCCCTAATACTTTGTTTGTTTTATTATAATTTGTTTGAATACCTGATAAATTTCTTTTCTTATATTATCACTGTATATAACATATCAAATTTAAAAAATATATTTTTAAAAGTATTAAGACAGTTTCTTATGGGTCAATTGAACTCATATATAGATGCGATAATTATTCCTTATTTAACTCAACTAATTTGAGTAAAACAAGAAAAGTAAATCTTATTGTATATGTATTTGTATAACAGCAGGTTACTTAAATATAAAATACAATTTACTATTTTTCATAATTATCAAACTGTTGCTATAAAAATTACAATTAAGACTCTATAGTGCTGAAATTTTCCCTAATACTTTGTTTGTTTTATTATAATTTGTTTGAATACCTAATAAATTTCTTTTCTTATATTATCACTGTATATAACATATCAAATTTAAAAAATATATTTTTAAAAGTATTAAGACAGTTTCTTATGGGTCAATTGAACTCATATATA
>NC_061122.1:188778953-188823765 GCF_002878395.1 Capsicum annuum
TCAATCGGAGGCATGTGTAGATGCCGCAATTATAATTAGTAAACAAAGGCATGTGGATTACATTATGACTTTTGTAAGTTTAATAATTTGATGATTAAATAGATTAAGCAACATCTTTTCATGTGTGTTATTAAAGCTTTGTCTCGCTGAGCGAAATTGGATTGCAATTAAATCTCTTCACATGCTCGTGTAGCTTCTTAATCACACTATAATTATTTATTCATCGATATGATCTATCAAATCACCTCCATATATAAGATCCCCCAACATAGTCCTTTAGTTAGATATGAGGTTGTATACTTTTCTAGTGTTTGGCTTAGAAAGGTTTTTCAAAGACAAGAAAAAGATAAAAGTCATTGTGGTTTTAAATTTGCTCAATTATTATTGTAGAGTTTGTGCCTTTGGTATTATTTGGTACTCTTGAAATCGAGACTTGCGATCTCCTGCATTACAAACTACAACGACATAATTGCGATCATTGAAAATATATAGACAAATGTGCTGAAACGAAATCGAGCAGTAAGTTTGTTAATTAACACACACACACCCACAAAAAAAAAGAAAAAAAAATTAAAACTAACACAACTTCAAAAATTATGAGAAGAGACAAGTACATATAACTGATGGAATTGTGACATTTTAAGACATACCAAGAAATCAGCAATAGACATCTGAAACGTGAATAAAAATTACATGGTGATTGAATATTAAGTATCTCAAAACCAAGGGTGAATTACGTTTGACAATGATAATATGTTGAGAAAATGAACCGATCAAATTAATTAGTTGATTAACCCTAAAAATTAAATAAATAGTTATAAGAATTATATATCTGATGTGTCGTGGTCTCATGACACTTTCGGCGCTTAAAACGAAAAAAAATGTCAATTCTAAGTTTTGTTTATATGGATATGATGTGTTTGTGCTAGTACTGCAAGAAAACAGGTCGTTATGGTAATTCGGTGAAAAAAGAATAAAAATTAACAAAGTGTTGGTATCTGAAGCCTGGCCATGACTCATTGGGTTCACGCTACGAGTCATGGCCTGAATCGTATTGAGCAGGGAGTTAAGATCCTGAGAAGATACAAAGTGAGTGATTGCCAACGACTCACACTACGCCCCATAGGGAGAGGCGACGGGTCATATGGTGACCCGTTCAGAGTGAATTATTCAAAAATTCTGCGGAGGTACAAATTAATGTATGTGGCAACAACTATTCCAAACGAGTCCCTATCAAAGGCTACGAGTCATTGCCTAGACTCGTCTTAAGCAGATCCTCAAAAGTCTTGAAAGGGTACGAAAGACACTTTAGTGGCAATGACTGACCCAACAAGTCGTTGGGACTCACTAAGAGTCGTTGCCAGAGATGCAATCAATATGCATAAAGAACAGGCAATGGAAACTCATTGACAAGCAACAAATCGTGGGCAGACCCTACGACTCCTTGTCCAATCGGTAGCCATTGCCGACCCACACTACAAGAAATCAGATTTTTAGTGGCTAAAACACTTGCCACAAAAGAACCAAAAGTCGCCACTAATTATTTTTAGTGGCGACATAAGGGTCGTAGCAATTACTTTCGTAACTGAAAGTTTTTGTGACGACATATATAAGTCGCCACAAAATATACATTCTGTGGCGACAAAACTTGCCACAAAAAATCAAGCAAACACGCCACAAAACAAAGTTTAAAAAATTAATTTTGGAATAGTCACCACTGAAGATGACGCTATAGCTGCGACCATTTCACCACTAATACACATTTTTTGTGGCGACTATGGGTCGCCATTAATACTCACTTTTTTTGGCGATTATGGGTCGCCACTAATTCTCGCTTTTTGTGGCGACTATGGGTGGCCACTAATACTCACTTTTTCCCCCCCAAAAATATAAATTATATATTATCTGCTTCGTTGCCAATAATACAACTATAGTACTTAAAAGGTACAAAGACGATATTAAAATATATTTCGCCACAAGAGAATTATATAGTTTTTAATGGGTAACAAATCAGTGTGATATACATATGAGAAAGAAAATCACAAAATATCTTCAAACTTCTCATGGCTAACAATTCCCATCATGAAATTACTTGTCCCTGAAATAAAAAGTAAAGCGAAGTTTCAATTCTAACTTGATAAAATCCAAGAAATGATTTGAGAAATCTTAATGTTGTTTTCTAAAAGATATGACAATAATATCTTTGAATTAAAATATTATGGAATACATTAAAGATTTCAAAATGCACAAACTAGTTTGTCCTCTGTGGTAATCTCCCTCAATACTCATCTTACAAATGGGGATAAAAACATACTTATCAGATTGGCTCTTCCAAAATAATAAGACTTTTAATTTCTCAAATGATGAATTAGATTAAGAAAGCTTAGGAACTTTGACTCAATAAAAATTATGTCCTTTTCTATTTTTCAAGAAATGAACTTCCTTTTTAACTACTCTTAGTTAAACCAAAATAGACTAAAAGGACAATGAAACTAACAGAAAGATCTGGCCAAAAAAAATGAAAGATCTCAATTCAGCTAACACCACCAAACTTATTCATGCTAGGCATATCAATTCCTAACACATTTTTTCTTAAGGATTTACTTAAAAATTATCTAAGACACTAATGAGATCATTTACATAACTTCCACTTTGTTTTATCCATTATGTGGTCCTAAAACTCTGTTAATTCTCTCAAAAAATATTGTCAGAGTTTCCTTTGTAAATAGACCTATCAAAAACCTGTCAGCTAACCATAATACATATAAATACGCTTCACAGAGCGTTGCAACAAATATGTTACTAACTGATAATATACGAGGCTCCACGTAACCACTATTGCATACTTAATAAAAAGACTAAAAGTCTTCCTTTGCTTAAACACTAAATTTAAGATACAATATGGACCATTAACATATAATTACAATAATAACATCAAAAAGTCTAGAATTTCATAAATAAACTTTCAGCTTAACCATAGATCGATATATTGCATAGACGACTGTCAAGACCAAGAATAGAAAAAATATTAGGGTAAAACATTTATTGTACCTTCAAAGCTTTGAACAAGTGCAAACCTTCACAACTTCAAATGGCTTATCCCGTGTTGATTTTCAAACTATCAACTCTCTCTGTTCCTCCTTCGACTTTCTAAATATTTTTAAATGAATTAAAGAAATTACAGGTGAAATCTAAAAGAACATTCACATTTCAAGTGACTATTAATAGATCATTGGGTGATGAGGTCCTAATTGTCTTGTAAGAGCTTCATTAATAACTAAAGATTAAAAAGCGGTTCAATCACCATGATTTGGGGCGGATTAGCATAATAACAGGATACTACTCCACAAATTTAGTGCATGAGTTCTACGCAAATAATATTGCCACATTCGACATTTAACGCAAGAAGGGGCAAAATGTGCTAGAGATTTTTCACTTGATCAAAGTTTTTATTGATAGAGTATTAGTAGATATTTCTAATGTAATCAACCATTTAATATATGGGCCTAATTATTTTTCACCTACCAGCATTATGCATTTTAACCATACACTATGTTTAAAATTAAACCATATAAGAAGCATGATATTGAGAAGTCTAAAAATTAAATCATATTTTAATTAAGTCTGCATGAGGGAATGCCTCATATGCTTGGGTATATTAGTCAAGCAATGGAAAGGATACCTTCAAAAGTGTCAAGAGATGCCACAAGTAGAGACCACTTGCACAAAGAAATTATCCCAACCAGTAGCACAAAAAATCTCTTCACAAGTAACCAAACCAGTAGCATCTTCAATTTGATAACATAAGAATAATTATCAAATTAATTCACTAACATCTTCAATTGATTGACAAGAACACAACGATGGACAAATCAGTCCCTAATTCAAAGCCAAGGTTGATAAAAATTGAGGCTTTAACATGTGATAGTCCAAGCATACTAGCGAACACAAATCTCAAAAAATCACACAAAAATCTTAACCGAATTACATTAATTTCTGATTTAAGAATCTATCAAAGGGGAAAAGAGAGTAGAAGGGAATTGCAATTGCACATAAAAATAAATACAAAGTCAAACCTGGGATAGGTGCATAAGAACCCATCATTTTTTGGCAAACTTCGAAGGTGGGCTGACTTGACTTTTCTCCCTGACGGCAGCGGCAACGGTGGACTGATAGCCTGATGGCGCTGATTTACATTGATCGGTGGATTATGGGTGCCGATGGATGAGATTGTTGGTTGGTTTCGTCGGCAAAAACGTGGCTCGCGATGAAGGTGATGGGGTCTTCTCTGATGGCTGGTGAGTGAAGGTGGAGAAGAGAACGGAGGGAGAAGGAACGCCTGGTCGCATAGGGATTGTTGTTGTTGGCGGTGATGGATGCTGGCAGCGATGATGGTGACAACGGAGTTGGAGCGGTGCGGACTGGAAGGCTCTCTTGACTGCGGTGGTGAGAGACAAGACAGAGGAGGTTGTCACCGGGGTGAGGACGACTACAGCGCTGGTGGTTTTATTGGCCGAAGTGGTGAACGGCGGTGGAGCGGTGATGGTTTTTGTTGGTTTAGAGAGAGAGAAGATCGGGAGAGGAAAGAGAGAAAAGTTATGCGCCCAATTTTATTTTAGAATTGAGGGATTAGAATTTATTTTGATAGATGATGGATTTGATCTAAGTCATTGATCGGATGAGATTAATGGTTGTGATTAAAATTGAGAAGGGGATAAAAATTATTTTAAAATTAAAAATAGGCTAAAATTGAAATCAATTGAGTATAAGGATGAATAGAATTTAAATAAATTGGAGGTAATTGAATTGACTTAGGCTACTATTATAATAATGACCAAAAAAATAATGAGACATTGATGTAAACTTAATGTTACATAAAATAACAATAACAACAACAACAATAATAATAATAATAACATTTAATCCAAAAATCTATTTGATTCAAGAAAAATGTGTAAAAATACTAACATTTAAAAAATTAATAATTTTTCTAAAATAGCAGCCTAAATGTAGTATCGGGAGGTCAAAATTTGATGTCAACAACATGTGTGAAAAAATAATTTAATAAATATTAAAAAAATATGTAAAATGTTATATTCGAATTAATCAATCGTAAGTAATAACAATAATTTGTATATTTTAAAAATAATAAATGTGACACGTCGTTATTTATTTTATATCAAAATAATACGTAAAATATATCAATATTCAAAATTAATAATTTATTGGAAACTCGTAGGTTATCACTAACCCAAATTTTACTGAAAAGATTACTACATATTTGTGGCGACATACACATAGTCACCACTAAATATATCATTATTAGTGGCGACTAAGTCGCCACAAAAGTCTTTTAGTAGCGACAACTCGTAGGTCGTCACTAACCCAAATTTTGTAGAAAAAATTACTACATTTCTGTGGCGACCTACACATTGTCGCCGCTAAATATGTCATTATTAGTAGCTACTTTAACGGTCGCCCCTAAATCGTAAACCTTTTATGGCAACCTTTGTATGTCGCCACAAAAATCCTAATTTTTGTGGCAACTGTTGTGGTCGCTACTGAAAGTCGTCACGAAAAACTGTATTTCTTGTAGTGCTAGTTCTCTTATTTTTTTTAAGACTTGATTTGTTTGTGCCTATAAATGCTCTTAATAGGTTTTGTATTTTTTCTTATGTTCTATTACCATTTTTTAGTCTATATTCTTGTCCTTGAGAGTTGTAAACACATTATTTTGAGAGTTTTAATTCATAGCTGAGATTTCTGTTCATCTTCTTCTTGTAAGTGCATTATTATGATTTCTTTGAAGAATTATTATTTTGTTCTCGCAATTATGAGTAGCTAATCACCACAACTAGAATTTTAGAAATCATGACAGATTAACGAAGTAGGGTTCGAAGTACAAGGTGATTCTCAATGGGTGTTTGTGCGTCTATTATTGTTATCTTTGCTTTGATTTTTGTTAACGGTGGCCGACGGTGGAACTCGCCTTATCTTTACTTGCTTTCAAAAAGGGGTAACAAATGAAAAATAGAACAAACAACATAGACTTGGATTTATTAATCTTTACTTAATAACTTGAGTCGCAAATGCAGAAAAGCTAATCTAGGATCCAAGATAAGGATTAGATCGCAAAACTCATGATGAGACGTGAAAGTGTGATTGAGGATAGTCATCTAATAGGGGCTTAAGGTGGTTTAGATGAACTTAACTTATTGATCAACACCAATATAAAGAAACTACAAAGTTATGAAATTATGGGGAACACAGTCTTAGCGTCTCCCATCTATCCATCACAAACTTGACGGAACTTACAATTGTTACTTGTTCAAAGACATACTTTAACGCCACCCCACCCCTACCTCCGCCCCTCCCCCAATTTATGAAAATAATTTACTAATTGTTTACATAACCATATCAACCGAGCTCCTAGCTATATTTCCTGTGAAATCGATCCTAACTTTAGTTACGTTCTATATTTGACAGCAACCGCTTTATACTTTACAGTGAGGTATAATCTGGGTGACATCAATATCTATAATCAGAAGTAATTAACTTCAACTATGGGATGAGTTATCTAAGAAAGACACTATTTTTTATTCAAAAAATATTTTATTTGAAAATAAGTGAATTTCGAACTTGCTTTATGATATTTGATAAGGTATAAGCCAAAAATAACTATCTCTAAAGTATTTATGTAAAATCAAGATAAATACAGTGCTGGTGGAGGTACAGGTAGAAGTGTGAAGGTGGTGGAGGTGGGGGCTATAGTGTGAGATTAGATGTATTAGAGGACAGAGAAGAATGAAATATCATTTATAAACTTGTTTTTTTATAATTTTTCCAGAAAAAATTATTTTCTTCTTTTATAAGGAACTTATTTTCTTGAAAGAATTATTTTTGCCCATACCAAACAGACGTGTGATTCTAGTAACATTTGACTAAAAACTGTAGTTTTATTGTGTTTTTGGGTACAAGAATCTGTATTTAGGGATAACAACTTCAACACTAGTTCAAGTTTAAAACAAGAACACTATGAAGTACAAAAACACCCTCAACACAAGATCAAAGTGATCTTTCTAAGAAGTGTGTTTTATTTTTTTAAAAAAATTAAGATGAAACAAAAATATAAAGCCAAGTCCCCCGATTTCATGGAGTGTCCTTAAGGAATAATTTTCTTCATTGTACCCAAGGTTTTAGAATCTTCCTCCCAAGATAAAATGACCTTCAATCCTACTATAGTGGTACCTCAAATAATTGAATTTGTCGAACTCACTCAACGATTTGATTGATCATAAAGAATGTTTTGAAGACAAGAAGAGTTTTTATTTCAGAAAAATTTCATTCATTTCTAAACCTGTGGATGAAAGCATGTTTATATAGTCATCAGATGCCTCTTCTGAAAGGTGGCAATGGTTCACTTAAAAGGTGTATCCTTTGGAAGAGTCATGTCTATTCATTCAAAATATTGTGTCTTTTTCTGAACAGACACAACTATCTGAACAATCACACCTTTTCCAAAATAATATGTCTTTTGCTCAAAGGTTGTGTCCCTCCATTTTCCATTCACACCAATTAACCCTAACAATCCCCCACATGAATAGGGAATGACTATTCTTTGTAAAACTTTACGGACAAGTATGTGATCATCAAGCAAAGACTGATTGCATCTAGATAAGTGGGTTTCCCTTTAAACTTTCCGTAGTGAACATGCATCGGATGCACTCGGTCAATCGATAGATTTGATATCTTTGAACCGTCGAGCTTTAATGTACACCTAGACAACATATGTCACACAACGAGCCTTTTACCATTTATGGTTCTCACGGTTTTGTTCTTTTCAGCCATGAACACGTCCTGGATTCATGAGAGCTTAGAGAATAGGCCTTTACTAACATTCTCCTTGAAGCGGCTTCCACTTCGTCCTCACATGGGTGATTTCTAAACTTTCAATTCGATAGATTAAACTATTTGGTCAAATTTACCAAATTTAGATAATCATTAAAAGACTTCTCATCTTAAATCTTATCCTTGTTTACTAAACATTGTCTACATCATAAGAATGGGTTGGTATTTTGACAATGTTGAACCTGCCAAACACAACTTTGTTTGATCTCCTTGAACCTAGATCTTAGGATTTCCATTCTACTAGGTAGAGTTACCACCATGCTAACATGTCTTAGGCCTTAAACCCATTCTCTTGGATGTCATTTCCACTCTTTCTCTAGATAGGCCTTTTGTAAGTGAATCCGACACATTATTCTTTGACTTCACATAGTCAACAGTGATAATTTCACTAGAGAGAAGTTCTCTAACGGTATTATGTCTCCGTCGTATGTGACGATATTTACCATTGTACATCATGCTCCCTGCCCTACCTAGTGTTGCTTGGCTATCACAGTGTATACATACTGGTGCCACTGGTTTGGGCCAATAAGAAATATCTTCCAAGAAATTTTAGAGCCATTCTATTTCTTCACCAACTTTATCCAATGCGATAAATTCAGATTCTATTGTAGAGCGAGCAATACAAGTCTGTTTGGATGATTTCCAAGAGACTGCTCCTCCACTGATAGTAAATACATATCCACTTGTAGATTTTACTCCGTTCGATCCGGTGATCTAATTTGCATCACAATATCCTTCGAGTATCGCGGGATATTTATTATAATACAAGGCATAGTCTTGAGTGTATTTAAGATACCCCAAAACTCTTTTCATTGCCATCCAATGAGTTTTATTGGGATTACTCGTGTACCGACTCAATTTACTAATAGCATGCTATGTCTAGTCATATACAGTTCATTATATACATTAAACATCCCAATACTTTTGCGTACTCCAATTGTGAGTCACTTTCACCTTCATTCTTTTAAAGTGAAAAGTTCACATCCAATGTAGTCTTGGCAATACTAAATTCCATATACTTAAATTTTTTAAATACATTTTCGATATAATGAGACTGTGACAATGCCAACCCTTGTAGAGTTTAATGGATCTTTATTTCTAAGATCACATCCGCAACTCCAAGGTCTTTCATATCGAACTTACTCTTGAGCATTCTTTTTGTTGCATTTATGTCAGAAATATCTCTGACACACAATGAATTGGTTATTTGGAGTGTCTTTAATATAAACACATTTATCACATTCATTTATTTTGAATCGATTTACCAAGATGGCTTGGTCAAACTTCGCATGCCATTGTTTAGGTGCTTGCTTTATTCCATACAATGACTTAATAAATTTACACACTTTATTCTTCTTTCCTGTAACCACAAAACCCTTAGGTTGTTTCATGTATATTTCTACCTCCAATTCTCCATTTAGGAATGCGGTTTTCATATCCATTTGATGGATTTCAAGACTATATACCGCAGCCAAGGTAATTAACATTCGAATCGATGTTATCCTTGTTACTGGAGAGTATGTATAAAAGTAATCAAGGCCTTCTTTTTGTTAGAAGCCTTTTACTATAAGACTTGCCTTGTATTTGTCAATAGTACCATCCACTTTCATTTTCCTTTTGAAGATCCATTTTAAACCTAAAGGTTTATTTCCTAGAGGAAGATCAACTAATTCCCACGTATGGTTGCTTAAGATTGAATCAATCTCACTGTTGACTGCCTCTTTCCAAAAGGATGAGTCTGACGATGACATCGCTTCTTTAAATGTTTGAGGCTCATTTTCTAAGTGAAATATTACAAAATCTTATCCAAATGAAGTAGACGTCCTTTAATGTGTACTAAGTCTTGGATTCTCTTCATTATGTACATTCTCACTTGGTTCATCTCGAGGTCGTTTAGATTCTCCACTAGACTGTTCATATCTAATTTTATACGGGTAAATGTTTTCAAAGAATTCAACATTATCTGATTCAATTACCGTATTTTCATTTATATCTGAATGTTTGGATTTATGAACCAAAAAACGACATGCT
Source organism: Capsicum annuum (assembly GCF_002878395.1). NCBI lineage: Eukaryota > Viridiplantae > Streptophyta > Magnoliopsida > Solanales > Solanaceae > Capsicum > Capsicum annuum. The sequence goes on from NC_061122.1 coordinate 188,788,893, forward strand.
TTACTGCTTTTAGCATATCCTATGAACACCCAGTCCATAGTCTTAGGTCGTCTCTTAAAATTTTTTGGCATAGGAACTTGGACCTTTGCTAGATACCCCGACACTTTGAAATATTTCAAGTTGGATTTCCTTCCTTTTCATTTTTCATAAGGAATTGATTGTTTCTTACTATGGGGGACTCTATTGAGTATATGATTAGCTGTAAGGATAGCCTCCCCCTACAAGTTTTGTAGTAAACCAGAATTTATAAGTAAGGCATTTATCATTTCCTTCAACGTTCGGTTTTTTCATTTCGCAATTCTGTTAGATTGAGGTGAATACGGGACCGTAGTTTGATGGACGATTCCATTCTCTATACATATTTCGGCGAAGGGAGATTTATATTCTCTGTCCCTATCACTTCTTATTATTTTTATCTTTTTCTCTAACTAATTTTCTACTTCAGTTTTGTATTTCCTAAATGCATCTATTGCTTCATCCTTACTATTTAGCAAGTAAATGTATCAGTATCTAGTGCAATCGTCAATATAAATTATGAAATACTTTTTCCCACCATGTGATGGTGTTGACTTTATATCACAAATGTCAGTGTGTATTAAGTCTAAGGGATTGGAATTCCTTTCAACGGACTTATAAGGATGCTTTGCATACTTTGATTCCACACACATTAGACACTTTGATTTATTGCACTCAAAGTTTGGCAAAACCTCTAAGTTAATCAGTTTTCATAATGTTTTGTAATTAACATGGCCTAAACGTTCATGCCACAAATTATAAGACTCAAGCAAGTAAGAAAAAATTGAACTTTTATTTATTTCAGCATTCATTACATTCATCATATAAAGGCCCTCGGTGAGATAGCCTTTTCCTACATACACTTCTCCTTTGCTAATTACAATTTTTCCAGAAATGGTTACATATTTGAATCTGTTCTTTTCTAGAAGTGAAACAAAAATCAAGTTCCTACGTAATTCAGGAACGTACAAGACATTGTTAAGTGTCAAGACCTTTCCTGAAGTCAATTTCAAGCCCACTTTTCCTGTTTCTTCCACCTTAGCCATAGCAGAGTTAGCCATGTAGATCATTTCTTCCCCTTGATCCAAATTGAATGACGAAAATAACTCTTTGTTGGAACAAACATGACAGGTGGCACCAGAATCCATCCACCACTCGCGAGGACTCCTCACCAAGTTGCATTCTGAAAACATAGCACACAGATCATCACATTCTTTGTTGGACTCAATCATATTTTCTTGGTCCTTTTTCTTGCCTTTTTAGGGACACGACAATCCATGAACTTATGGCCAATCATGCCACAGTTGAAGCACTTTTCTTTGAATTTCTTCTTGGGTTGATTGATTCCTTGTTCAACTTTCTTCTATTTCTTAGAATTGTTTTGGTCATCTTCTACAATATGTGCTCCATTAATTATAGAATTCCCTTTTGACCTTCTCTCAGTAGCCTTATTATCCTCTTCAATACGCAGTTAGACAATAAGATCTTTGATAGTCATCTCCTTGTGTTTGTGCTTTAAGTAGTTTTTGAAGTCTTTCCACATAGGTGGTAGCTTCTCAATGATCACTGCTACTTGAAATGCATCATTCACAATCAAACCTACAAATCAGTTTATGTGAGTACTAAGAACTTTTTTAATTTGTTCAACTAAGGTATTTTTCAAAGATATACCTTCCACTAGGAGATCGTGAATGATTACTTATAATTCCTGCACTTGAGAGACAACCGATTTATTATCTATCATTTTAAAGTCCAGGAACCTTGCAACAAAGAATTTCTTAATTCTCACATCCTCTGTCTTGTATTTCCATTCAAGTGCCCCCCACAATTCTTTCGATTTCTTAGTTCCACTGTAAACATTATAGAGGTCATCTTGGAGACCACTCAAGATATAATTCCTGCAAAGGAAGTTTGAGTGCTTCCAAGCCTCTTCAATTATGAAATGCTCTTTGTCCAAGGTTCTCTCGGGCACCTCAAGAGCATCCTCGCTAGTGAACCTTTGAAGGCATAGAGTGGTCAGGTAAAAAAACATCTTTTGTTGCCATCGCTTAAAGTCAATGCCCACAAATTTTTCGAGCTTCTCTACAGGCGCCATTGGTTGCAGAGCATTTGCTTGACTTGTTGAGGCAATACTAGTTGCCCCCATAGTCGTATCTGCATCTTGTATTTGACTTTCGTTAGTCATTTTTTCTTTCACCACAAGACAATAAAATTTAGTATTTTCAGAATACTATTTATAAAGTAAGCAACTTTAAACTCTTCTTCTTGTTTCTAGTTAACGATGAAGTTTTTATGACTTTCAATCATCAACCTAATGATCTTTAACTTGTGATGAAGATTTTATGTATTCGAATCACTAGTTAAGTTTAAACAGAGTAGAAAGCTTAAAGCTTTAATCTCCAAAAACAAGCAATACAGATTCTGCAAGAGTTATTCCGTAACATTGTAGTTTTATGGTGTTTTCGGCTACAGGAATCTGTATTTAGGTACAACAACTTCAACACTAATTCAAGTTTAAAACAAGAACACTATGAAGTACAAAAACACCCTCAACACAAGATCAAAGTGATCTTTCTAAGAAGTGTGTTTTATTTTTATTTTTTTCAAAAATTAAGATGAAACAGAAATATAAAGCCGAGTCCCCCGACTTCATGAAGTGTCCTTAAGAAATAATTTCCCTCACTATACCCGAGATTTTAGAATCTTCCTCCTAGGATAAAATGACTTTCAATCCAACTATAGTGGTACCTCAAATAATTAGATTCGTCAAACTCACTCAACGATTTGATTGATCACAAAGAATGTTTTGAAGACAAAAAGAGTTTTTATTTCTGAAAATTTTTCATTCATTTCTAAACCTGTGGATGAAAGCAGGTTTATATAGACATCAGATGCCTCTTCTGAAAGGTGGCAATGGTTCACTTAAAAGGTGTATCCTTTGGAAGAGTCCTATCTGTTCATTCGAAATATTATGTCTTTTTCTGAACAAACACAACTATCTGAACAGTCATACCTTTTCCAAAATAATATGTTTTTAGCTCAAAGGTTGTGTCCTTCCATTTTCTATTCACACCAATTAAAACCAACAAAAATAACTTGGAATTTTCAAGAAAAATGTCTTAGGACTCGCTGGTTATTAATCGTTTGTATCTCCATTTTGCCTTTCTGGTCATGTGAGGAAGTAAAATTAACAACATTTTCTCTTTTAAGGGCAAAATACAACTTAGTTATGATTAACAATAATAGGAAAATAAAGATAATATAATTTAGGTAACAAACCTTTGATTCTTGCTATGGACACAAGACACCCTAAATCAAAGAGCGACAAAAACATTCAGCAAATTGTAAAAGGAAATAACAGAGAATTGATATAAATAACCGTTCACCAAAATAATAGCCAGTAAATGTATTCTTTTTGGGTATATTATAACATATACATATAATAGATATTTTTGATACATAATAATTAATATGTAGTATATATCTTCTATAGCCAGCAAATATAATTACTTTTTTCGATTGACCAAATATATAACTTGCAAAAGAACAACAAATTTGGCAGTCTTTCTTTGCTAATTCTTTTACATTGACACTGCTTGTAACCCAAATCTCTTGCCAACATAAGGCCACGATAGATGGCCCAGAATTCAGCCACATTCTTCATAAATAAATAAATAGATAAATAATATATATAAGTTACCGATGTATATCATTCAGCTAACTAGTCCATCAATATGGTCAAAATATATAAATATGTAGAATTATGTAATAGATTATATATTTATTATAAACTATTCACAAGCTATACGTCTTTTACATATTTTATAAATAAATGACCGTACGGTTTAGATTCGTAATCATCCCAAAACAAATCTCCATGTAATACTAAATAGTCTACCTAAAGAATTGTGGATTGCAAATTACTTTATCCTTATTAATCAGTTTGCTGTGTTAAATCAATAGTCATTTTTACTAAGAAATAAAATTATTATTACTAGTATTTTTGTGGAGGGAGAAAGGTGAAGAGGAAAATTCCACTTGGGTGGTTTGCTTAGCTAATGCCAGAAAAATTGAAAGAGTTAAATCCACATGGATGACAATATGGTTTATGTCCACATATTCACATGCCTACCATGTTCAATTAAACCTTTGTAACTTTTTTATATGGGTCCACCCAATAGACAACTCACTCTGGTCCATGTCACAAACTCTTTATATTATTGTTAATTACTTCTACCTTCGGAGAATTCAACATGCAGTTGTTGATTTTGTTGAAGAGTTTGAGCAATATAATTTTCACTCACACTGACTATTTCCTAATCTCACCACTGTATTAACTTTGTTGAAGAGTTTGAGCAACATAGATTTTCATTCACACAGACTATTTCCTAATCTCACCAAGTTTTTATTTCGATCCAATCCATTTTACTCTATATTTATGTTTTGCATACTCCTTAAAAAAATCTGTATTAGTTATTCTCTGTCTTCCTTAAATTAATTTTACTTGGCCTATATTATAAATTATTTAAACTTGCTGTATTCATATATTGTAAGCTCAAACTGTGGAAAAGATTTAGCTATAAGTCCACTTTGAAAACTTATTTTGGAAAGTAGAAACTTCTTTTGCCTTGACCTAATTTTTTAGGATTTTGTGGGCCATGGATTTAAGTGGAAAATAAAAAAACCTTTTGGCACCCCTTACGTTTTTTTTAAATCTTTTGGAACCCCTTATGTATTTATTAAATATATTTTTGACCCTACTCTTTCATTAAATACAAAAAAAAATAAAAAAATTCTCTCTCATCCTCTCTCTTTACAACAAGACGTTTCATCTCCCCTTTCCACCATTTTTAATTTCGAGCTCGTATGAATCAGCTCCAACTTCAATCTTCAACTTCAGGTAGGTTATATTCTTGTTCCGGTTAATTTGTGCTCCATATTGATGGAATTTTTTTTATTTTTTTTCGAACTCATTTGTGGGGGGTGAAGTCGTTGGAGTTCAAAAAAATTAAATTTTTTTTTAAAACGGAGCTTGATTTCACTGAAAGTGGTTGTTTTTAATTGGTATTTACTTGATTTTTGACAGATAATTGATTTATATCGATTATCCTTGGCGATTGCATGTTGAAATTTCTTCACTAATTTCCTCGGAATATGGCAAGATATGTGATTTTTCTTAAAACTTTTCTCCAATGTAAGGGTGTTGTAGAAGCATGTTCATGTTGGGGATTTCTTCACTGCGTATTTGATATTTGGACCCAAAAAAATGAATTTTTTTATTAAAAAATAGGGCTTGATTTTACTTATAATTTATTTTTTTAAGTTGGTATTCAGTTTGTTTGTGCATTATTTTTGTTGGATTTTAATTTTCCTCGATGATTGCATTGAGACTTTTTTGCCACTTTTTCTCGATTTGCATGCTAAATATCTGGGTTCCTTCCTGTTTTTGTTCAATATAATGGTGATTTAGATGCATGTTTTTGTGGGAGATGGAGTTATTTTGGAAAAAACTTGTTCTGCAAATTGGCTTTTTTGGTGCTGCAACTGTTGCCATGTTAATAGACTGCTAGGTCAATTAGGTATTGCATATGCTGTAAATTGAAACTTTTTTAAAAAAAAATAAGGCTTAATTTACTTATGATTTTGTATTTTTAAGTTGGTATTCGATTTGTTTGTGCATTGTTTTTTTTGGATTTTAATTTTTCTCGACAATTGCATTGAGTTTGCCAATTTTTCTTGATTTGCGTGCTAAAAATCTGGGTTTCTTCCTATTTTTGTTCAATATAATGGTGATTTAGATGCATGTCCTTGTGGGTGATGGAGTTGTTTTGAAAGAAACGTATTATGCAAATTAGCTTTTTTGGTGTTACAACTGCTGCCATGTTAATAGACTGCTAGGTCAATTAGATATTGTATTTGCAGTTATAGCTGAGAAATATTAATTTTTATCTGTAGATCATAACAAATGGCTAGAGTTAAAAAAATGCAAGGCTGTAGAAGTTGATAGGCCTGAGAAAAGAAAAAAATGATTAGTCGATGAATTGGAGAATAGAAATTGCAGCGAGGAAGTTGTTGAAGCTTCGGTTCGAGATGAGCCGGAGGAAGTAGAAATTAAAGATAGGATAGATGAGGAAGCACTGATCTTACCCCACTGTGCAAGGTTTATTTTGGCTGAGAGGTACGACCTCGCCACAATCCTGGATGATGTCGGATCATTTTCGGCTAAGATATCCGTTAGGTCCCATTTAAAAATATTTAATGAATTCAAAAAGTCGTAGTTGATCAACGTCTGAAGTCTAAGTTTAAGAATTACTATTTTGGTGGTTTATGGGACCTGCCAAAACATATGAAGTTCAACGGAAAGCTTGTCCACTATACATTTCTGCGCCGAGTTGAACCGAACAACAAGCTGCATAAAATATGGTTCAGCATCAATAACAGGCCTGCACGTTTTGGCCCGAAGGAGTTTGCACTAAGCACGAATTTAAACTGTGGGCGTTATCAGCGTGATTCAAAATATGTCAAAGCAATGGAGAAGGGTGAAACTTTTTTCAGAAAGATTGCAAAAAAGCGGAGTGTAAATGCAAAGAGATTGTTGAAGCTTATTAGAAGAGATTTGTCAAAAATCATGGACATAGACACCATCAAGATGGTGGATAACTTGAGATTCTTTGAGAGATACCCTTGGGGTAAGGAGTCATTTGTCTTGACTCTAGATTATCTAAAGAAGCAGATAGACTCCAGTAGGCAGAAGAAGACATTTGAGACAAAGGGAGTTTTATCTTACGCGCTCTACGGATTTTCTTGGGCATTTATGGTATTTGATTATAAACCATTGAAGTAGTTTGTTATATACTGTAATTCATCTATGGTGTCTATAATATACTTACTCTCAGTTTTATGTTTTTGTTTTTCCTTTTGATCATAGATATGGATATACGAAGCCTTTTTCGCGCTCAGTAGGGGAAATGGTAAATCAACTGAAGACCCACTACACATTCCCCAATTGCTTAGATGGCATACCTCAAAAGGTGATAAGCTAATCGAAGGCGGTCCATATTTGAATGGATGGAGCACAAAGGTATGAAACTATTTTTTCGAAGAATACTTTTACCAATATAGCGTTGCTAATCAATCACATTTGCCTATTTATTTGTAGAGAGTGCACCTGTACCTTATCCTCACATTCGGTAAAATGAAGCAGCACTACATGAAAAAGTTCAAAGCATTTACGGATAAATTAAAGGACGCATTAATTGATAACTTGAAGGCTCATCTGGAGGGTGTGACTGCCATCACCTAATCGGAGGATGGTAAGGATGGGTATAATGACCGAGATTTGGGTGGAAATATTATTTCAAGGCATGTCACTTAGGGTGCGGGGACAAGTAAGCCGATAGCATCGGGAAATACATCGATGATTGTAAAATCTGGAAGAGCGCGTGTTTGGGCTGGAGGAGTCGATCAAGGACATCGTTGATTTTGTGAAAGAGAAGAGGCTGAGGAGAGCAAAAAAGGAGAAGCAAAAGAAGAGAGATGAAGATGAAGGTAATATCTACTCTATCTATTATAGAAGTTACATATTTTATATAATCCCTTTTACTTATAATAATAGAATCTATACCATTCTTCATCAACCGATATCTTAGTTTATTATAAATGGTAAATACTTGAAAATGCAGGTATGCAGGTTCAAAGTTGGTATTCAGTGGCGAGGGCTGTCCGCGATGACAGCGGCACTAAAGAAGCGCTCCTTGAGGTAAAAGCTTTGGAACAGGCCTCCATCAATGCTGATGAGGTGATGATCCCTGAGGTTGCAGCTGTTGTAGAGAAGAAAAATCTCGATGAAGGCGAGGAAGAGAAAGAAGAAAAAAAATAAAAAACCTGTTTGTGAAGAAGAAAACAAAGTTGATGGATCAACTAATGTGGAGATGGAGGATCATGACGAAGGCAGGCAGGATGAAGATGATAAAAATGAAAAGAGTGGTTGTGAAGAAGAAAATAATGAAGAAGATAGAGAGAAGACAAAAGAGAAAAATGCACAAGAAGTAGAGAAAGAAGAGGGAGAAGAACATAAAGAAGAAGGAAAAAATGATGCACCAGAAAAAGAAGGCATCGTGGAGAAACAAAACGAGAATGGATTTCCGAACTTGAATGAATTTATTAATGAAGTTACTCAGGACATCGACAAAATAAAAGTGGAAGATGAAAATGTTGAATGTTTAGATAATGTTTAATTTTTATTTGTGGCTGATGATTATTTTTATTAGACTAGACAATCTTAACTTTTAACTTTCAGCTCGTGATGTGTAGAGCTGAACAATTTTATTTTCTAAACTGCCTTTATAGTTTATGATAAACATTTTTCATTTTATATAATCAACGTATCATTGCTTTTACATGAATTTCATCATTGTTTATAGACTCTGACTACAGTAGAGTGTTGTGTAGTTGGTGAATGAAAAAGGTAAATCATATATAATATAAGTAACAAGTAGTCGATTAATAAAAGACTCAGAATACATTCAATCCCACTACACCCCCATTACACCTTTCCAAAAAGCTAAAACTAATAGTACATCATACACCATAATTTTTATGCCCTTTTTTTTTCTTCAGTCATAGCCAACTTATGCTTAAGTTGATCCCTCTCAATTTCGACGTCTTTCAACAATCCCTTTAAGTGATCAATCTTGTATTCCGATTCTCTATATAATGTCATTAGAAGATCCCTATTTTCTTCGAAATCTCTAAGCCTTTTCAATATTTCAAACTTTGCAATGCCTTAAAATTTTGACACCTCAGAATCGAAGGAAATTCACTCGAAATAAGAGCATCCATCATTATCCTAAAATAACAAGGATAAATTAGTAAATTGAATTATGAGATAAACACAAATAAATTTTTATTTAAATAAAAAAAACTTTTCAACCACACAACTGTAGAATTTTTGACCCAGATTTCTATCGGTTCGTGATATTTTCAATACCGCAGAATTACCACAACGATAAATATAAAATTTTTTGGACGTTGGAGAAGACTGTGACATTGTTATTGTTGATGCAAAACTTGAAAGTCATGAATAAATGAACATGGAGGAGCCTAAAAGGGTCCCTTTAATTAATATAGTAAGGCTACCAAAATCTAATCGTTGAAAAATTCTACCCGTTAGAATTGTACTGTTGGAGAAAATTTAAATGGATTATCATTTACTTCAAAGGGTCTCTAAAGAATGTTTATGTCTTCTATAATCGACTGTGTCACATACGAGTTATATATTTATATCAGTGTTGATTATTCTGTATATTGACATATTATCAATTTAGACTAAGGTCAATTATAGACCATTGAGACAGTCTATGATCAACTTACTGAATATATGAACATCTTAAAATAATGGGTAAAAAGGAGAAATTAAATAAAATAAAATAAAAGTATGTCAATTAGCACCATTAAAACATTGTAAAGCAATTTTGATGCATCAATTGTGACTTTCAATCACTTTTGAACGTGCTCAAGTGTTATCTAAGACGCGGTGTAGTCGTAGATTACTAAGATGACACAAAAGGAGAAGAAATAAAATAAAATAAAATAAATATTAATCATCCAAGCACTAAAGAACGACTACTTATCATGACAAGAGATTAGACTTATGTGATGACCATAAGGAAGGGTGATGGTTATCACTTGTAAGTGTTCAATGGACAAGTAGTGTATGAGAACAAGAAGTCCTTCTCAACAAAGATGCTTGTTCTATGTAATTGGTTGTTACTACCATTGCCCTCCCATATACTCATTTGATCGAGTGTTCAATTATTTTGTAATCCCATATTATGATATTTAGTCACTTTACATTACGTGAATGATATTTATTTTATTTTATTTTATTTCTTCCTTTTTTAATCTCACCTCCTTTGAAAATAGACTCAATTGGTCGATACATGACTAATAAATAGTCTGGTATAGATAAAACTAATTATCTATAATATACTCAACATACCAACTGAGTTTATTTTCAAAGGAAATGAGATTAAAAAGAGAAGAAATAAAATAAATAAACATCATTCACGCAATGTAAAGTGACTAAATATCATAATATGAGATTACAAAATAATTGGACACTCGATCAAATGGGTATAAGGGAGGGCAATGGAAGTAACAACCAATTACATAAAACAAACATCTCTATTGAGAAGGACTTCTTATTCTCATATACTACTTGTCCATTGAACACTCAAAAGTGACAACCACCACCCTTCCTTATGGTCATCACATAAGTCTAATCTCTTGCCATGATAAGTAGTCGTTCTTTAGTGCTTGGATGATTAATATTTATTTTATCTTATTTTATTTCTTCTCCTTTTTGTGTCATCTTAGTAATCTACGACTACACCGTGTCTTAGATAACACTTGATCACGTCCAAAAGTGATTGAAAGTCACAATTGATGTATCAAAATTGCTTTACAATGTTTTAATGGTGCTAATTGACATATTCTAATTTTATTTTATTTAATATCTCCTTTTTTCTCCACTATTTAAGTTGTCCATATATTCAGTAAGTTGATCATAGACTGTCTCAATGGTCTATAATTGACCTTAGTCTAAATCGATAATATGTCAATATATAAGATAATCAACACCGATATCAGTATATAAGTCGTACGTGACACAGTCAATTATAGAATTTGTATTTAGCATAGTCGATTATTTATTCGTACTGTACTCCGAGTTTAAATAATGTTTGCAAATCTTAAAATGGAAACTACTGAAGAAACACCAAAATCATTATAGATAAATAGAATATCATGAAGACAGAAACTTAAAACTTGTTTATAGATATATAAATGTTCATTGCATCTATATTTATAATTTTTGGGGAAAAAATCTCAAATAAAAAGTCAAAAATGAAGCTTTCACTTACATAATCCTACCATGAAAGCTTCATTAAGCAACGAACTACAAAACAAACAAAATAAAACTACACTAGGGGATGAAGAGGGGTGATGAGTACACGGGGGTCTAGGTTGAGCCTCTCATCTATGGCTCAAAGAAAATGAGCCATCCGCCAAAGCTCTCTGTCCAGCCGCCGTTGATCGACGGCAACACCCTGGAAAAGGAAATCCAGGTCGCTGCGAATCCTAAGCAACTCTATGTTGTTGATGGTTGTTATTCTAGGCATTGGCCTTAGTATGTATCTCCTCCTAGCCATCTTCTTCTCCCTTAGTCTTTTTCTTCAAAAATTGAGTTTAAAATTGATAAAGGCCTCTTTAAATAGATCAAAGCATGATAAAATCAACCAATAAAAGTTATACACGTGTTGATTAAAGGGGAGAAGGCGTGTGAGAATAAGAAATGAAAAGTCGCAGCAGTTGTGGCAGTCGAGTCATTTCAAACTGTTGCGTTTCCCGAAGTGCAAAAATTATATTAAAAGATTCATTGTATGAGGAAAAGGGTTTCTTTAATAGACTACACGACCGGTCGATGATATACTATGTAGTTTAGACTATACCCCATAGACCAAGCATCGATATATTATATATTTTGAGTCTAGTCGATATGTAATATGTATAGTCAATTTCATAACTTGGGATGACTATTTTCAAAATGACACTTTTTCTAATGCGTCATAATTATTTTGAATTCAACATTGTATGAAGAAAAGGATTTGTTCAACAGAAAATCAGGTAGGTTTATTATACACTACGTATTGAGTATTTATTCTGTAGAACAAACACTGATATATTATATATTATGAGGCTGGTCAATTATTTCAGTTTATAATCTAATTAGTATGTAGTATATAATATATGGACTGAAATCGATAATGCACAACCAAAAAAGTCGATTTAAACTGTAGTTCAGTGGTTTTCAAAACAGAATATACATTACATACTATCCAGTTCATTTGAACAAACAAAAACATTAAATACAATGATGATCATATTATCCTACGTTCACTCCCTTATTTCTTTTTCTATTGCAATTTCTGGATTTAAGGTTGCATGTTGTTCTCTTATGTCCTGACCTTTCGCACTTGGAGCACTTGTTTCTTTTCTTATACCTTGAAGGCTCCAACACACCCTTAACGCGTTTTACCTTCCTTCTTCTGAGTTTGGGATCAAAATCGGGTGAAAGAACTTGCATTTCTAGATACTCTCACGCCACACTCCACTCCAACTCCAGTGGTGCTGCACAAATAGGTTCCAAGTATGCAAGGAGGTATGATTCTTTTGAATATATTTTCGAAGAGTAGTTGTAAATGCTAGTGCCGTATTCCTCCCCGTGCTTCAAATACAACGCTACCATTGCATGAGCTCATGACAATTTCAACAAGTCGTACTTTTTGTAAAAACATGACTGTCTCAAAAGATTAACTGTTGCGGAATGACCGTAACCAAGCACGGTGAATTTGTCTGTGCTTCCATTTATGTTGTTCACATATAATTTATCTCTCTCAGTCATGTTTTCCCTCAAGATCGTCTTAGCTATGGGAATGAAGGTTGTCTTTGAATTGTCCTCCTCCACATACCTCTTCCTGAATATTTCTCCAAACCTATGTGCAATTGAATTGAAAATGGCCGCCACTGGATACTCTATTTCATCGCGCAACATTGAGTTGAGCGACTCGGCGATGTTTGAGATCATGACGTTGAATCGATTACCTGGAAAGTGAGCCCGGCTCCACTTTTCAAATCCAACTTTATGCTCGAGGCAAGCTACTGTGCTGGGGCATTTTTCTTTAAGGTCGTTGAAGTAGTCATTAAATTCTTCCAACGTGTAAGCCTTGGTTGCATGGTCGTATAAATAGAGAGAATAGAAACAATGGTGATTTGTTCAGAGATTTTCACCGAGATGCCTCATACAAACACCGTAATGCGCAAGCGGGTAATACTTTGTGAGGCCGTTGGCTATGCTTACATATCTGTCGGAGATAACGCACAGCTCTGGTTCGTCGATGACAAAGGCCTTAAGCTTCTCGAAGAAAAAGCCCCACGATGCATCGTTCTGCTTATCCACCACGCAATACGCTAAGGGATAGATATAATTCTGCATATCTTGAGCGACAGCGAACAGCAGTACGCCCTCGTACTTGCCAAAAAAATGCATGCCATCAACGGCAACGACCTTTCTCATGTGTAAATATCCATGGATGGAAGCCCCAAATGCCATAAAGTAGTAAATAAACCTGCCAGACTTCTCATCGACCATAAGGGAATTAATAGACCTGGGGTTGAGGCCGTTGAAAATATATGAAAATACGAGAAGAACTGCATATCTGTGCTCGAGTGTACCTCGAACTATGTTTTTCGCAATGACGCCTGCCATCCAACGCTTCCAATAGCCCGACCTGCAATGTAGCTTCCTAAATACGATCCTCTTAATCTCTTTCGAGCTTGGACCTTTGTTGTCGACAAAAAAGTTCAAAATAAGTGAGGCAATGACCTCAACGGTGATATTTTTGTGCTTTCCCATGACATGATCAACGCTACAAGTATGCTCTCCCACATACTTGTGGACATGAAACCAACCCGATTCTCTGATAGCACATGCGCGCACCATCCACCGACAAGTAAGATCTACACACCTCACCCTCAAGTATTTCTTACAACTCTTCACTGTTGTGTAATTGAACGATATTTTCACCGACGCCTGCTTCAATAAAAGATTCAACATTTTTTTTATCCTTAAATGTTTGTCCTACAAAAAAATTGGTGTCGTTCGAGAAAGAGTGGCTTCTTTGTGGTTTGAGTTATCCGTCTTCACCTCCTCCACACTCTTCTTCTTCATAATCTTCACTATTATCACATTCATCACTACCCATGCTATCATATTCCGTTGATGTATCATCCACAGTCGAGAGTGGGGTGTGGTGAGGGTGGGGCTGATCTGGAAACTTCTTCCCGGGACCTTTCAACAACTTTAACCTGCAATATAGGTCTGGAGTTATCAGAATCAACACAAAGCAAATATATTCTACATGCCTAGCATTCCTTATGAATGTTGGATGGATTTTCCCCCTCTCATTCATCAAGTAACTAATTACCACTTTGCTTTGATCACAACTTAATTCACCGCTCTCCATTACGCTTTTAACCATATCAGCGTATGAACCGTTATGACGAAGGGCAATGGACACTCTCTCTTTAGACGCGGTTTTTCAAACCCAACATTTAGGAGTCTCTTCCCATTCACCAGAAAATATACCACCAACAATCGTGTAATCTATAATAGACATAATATACCTCGATAATAGTATTTAATAGACTTGAATAGTGGTTTATGCGCCTAGACTTAATAGATTGAGGTCGTCTTCTTCCTAGCTGATGGCCGTATAGTGCACGATCGATCCTTTTCCGACGACCACCGAAATAATCCGACGAATTTCAGCTAACAAACAACCTAAGGAGTGTTGGAATGTTGTTATTGAGCCAAGAATCGATTTCAAAATGTGGGACTGATTTTTGAGCTTTTTGTATGAAAATGAAAGAAAAATTGGAGCTAAAAATAAGCGAAAATGGCTTATAACAATGGAGATAATGTCACTTTCCGATGGATGCCAAAAAAATCGACGAAAAATGGCCGAAAAATGATCGGAAAATCGAGAAAATGGTGCCAAAATTGGATGGTTGCTAGTGGATTGGTTGAGAAGCTTTGGAATTATTTTTTTTTAATTATTTATCCAATATTTATATTTTTGAAGATGGACGAAAGTATAGTTTTAACAAAATTGGGGCTGAAATGAGGAAAGGGGTTAAAGTATAGATTTTGCGAGGTGAGTGCTAGGGTGTGCATTTTATTTTTGTGATCTCATAAAAGTGTCTATTTTCCCAATTAAAAAAACTTGGTGTCTAAATGTCAAAATAGGTTTGGAGAGTGGCCTTTTAGCCAACTCCCCCTTTGTATATGTCCCTTCAGAAAGGTTTCCATTTTACTAGAAATGCAAAGAGCATCTCAAGAATTTTTGCACTACGAAAGACAAAATCATGCAATGTTTTGAAAAAAGGTAATTCTTTGTGATGTCAATAGGAGGGGATAACAGCTCTTGCGTTGCCACATTCTCCCGTCCATTTTTGTGTACATTTGCACTGAAAATAGGTCGCCTTCGGTGGCGGAATCAGATTACATCATGGAGGTTCAAAAAACAAAAAGATAAACACACCAAAATATGAAGAAAATTTAATATTTATTATATATAAATAAAATATAATTTTAACAATGAAGAAAATTTAATATTTATTATATATAAATAAAATATAATTTTAACATTAAATATACAGTATAATTATCTGTTCAAAAAATTTGGATGAACTCCCTCGCACTCAGGTGGCTCCGCCCCCGAGTATAATTGTTATTACAACTTACAAACTTGAAGACCCTACCATAGTGTACTATGGTGCTGTATAGTATGGAGTTTGTATAGTTCTTGCCACGTTCAAAAAGAAAAGTCCATGTGAATCCGTGTTTGTGTTTATATTTATGTAAATATTATTACTACTCATACGTAGAAAAAAAAGAGTAAATTTTTAATATGAAAAGTCAATACTCAATACAACTACTAATATCAACTTAAAAAAATGTGACAGAATATTTATTACTGATAAACTTGTTAAAAAAATTTGTGATCGAATTGTGATGATGTTATTCGTTCATCAACAACAAAAAAAAAAAAATTATACTCATATTTGTGTTGAAATCATAATTGATAATCAACCAATTTAACTATTTGACTCCGCCGGTAACAATAGGTTCATTAACATTTTATTTATGGTATAAAGGAAGAAATTCTACTTCTAAAACTTTTTATTTATGGGGAGAATACTTATTGTTTAAAGTTGAGGGAGGAGTTTGATTTTTAAAGTAAAGTTGAGGGGTAAAATGATTTTCACCCATTTTGAATACATTTGTTTTAAATATTGACAAGATAACACTATCTAATTCTAAATTGGTTCCTTGCATTTTGCTCTTAAATTTTGAAGAATGAAGTTTGATAATGAAGTTAACAAAGTATCCGCCGCTGGTAAGACACTGGTAACGTGGAACTGGAAGATTTATTAATTGATTTATTTATCTATTGTTTGAATTTTCAAAGTTCAAAACGAGCGGCAGTGTGAACCAATAAACAATAAGTATAAGTAAAATCAATTAACCACCAACGATTTAATTGAGGGTGTTTGTCCATGAAATTTTTTTATTTATTTTTTTGAGTTAAACATCAAAAATATGTTTTAATCATAAATTTTTTTAAAAAAATTACTTTTAGTTTATTCACTTAATTTTCAGAAATTTCCAAAAAAAAAAAAATCACTCTTAATTACTCGCAAAAATTTTAAAATTTTAATTTATTTTATTGCCAAACACAACTTTAAATTTCATATATTATGTTTCACACTAAAAACAAAAACTAGTTTTTTGCTATTTTCATGATGCATGGTCAAACGCCTAGCTAGTTAGAATCTCTGATTTGTTGCTTGAAAATAGAATTGTCCAAAACACACTTTTATTTTTCAAAATAAAATTTACTTACGTGAATTTAAATTAATCGAACTTTAAAATAGATATTATATTAAACATTGATGAGCCATTAAAAGGGTATAATACCAATTATACATGGTAGGTAACCATCACTATACCTTATAATTGGAGTATCAATCAAACTGAAAAATTGACCCAAATAAAAATTAAAGCACACACAAAAAATTTATTGCAAGGTCATCGTGGGGGTATTAATTATATCAAGTGAGTATATATATTTAATTTACAATGATTACAATCCATACTATATGTTATATACTTACTAACACGAACACATCACCTATTTCATTCTGTATTTTCTAAAAGTAAACTCATTATGACAGCAAGAGCCATTATTCACACTGCCATCAAGGATTTCTAATTAATTAAAACTAAGAAGAATCTTTCTTACTCACCACTAAATTGACAGTAAGTAGTGCTTGACATCAATTATACAATCTCTACCATATACCTTTAATAATCTACATTATCATGAGATGTACTTCCCTATTCATTTTACTTGTCTATTTTAGAATATTCATATTTTATTCTTAATATTAACTAATCAATTTCCAAATTACCTTTTCAAGTCCATTGAAACTATATATCATTAGTAGGGAGACTTGATTTTGTAGATCATTTGTAGTTTTTGTAGAAAAAAAAATTAAGATCGATTATGAAAGATCTTTATTTTTACATAAAAGAGATACGAAAATGTCATTTTTTGATGCTATTCAATTGGTAAGTTATCAAAATATTTTAACTCCTATTAATATGTGTATTATGGTAAAATATACACTTCACTTGCTATTCTTTAAGGGACGTTTGGTAAAAGGTATAAAGGATAAATAGTCCTAAAATAATATGAAGGATTATTTTATTCCATATTAGGTTGGAGGTATTAGTTAGTATTGGGATGATTTATCCCATCATTTATTGTTGGGTTCGAAATCGAGAGAGCGTCTTGCGGAAGCTTATAATTTGCAAATCATGGAGGTGATAATTCAGATGACAAAGAAAACTAGAACACAAAACACATATTATTTAATATGATTGGCTAGGACGCCTACATATTAAAAACTAAATTAAAAAGATTAAAATCTATTAGGAGAAATCTCCCCTTAAACAAAAATCAACCTAATAGAAAGAGATTCTTTTCAACAAGAAAATATTTTTCACCAAGAAAAGTAATTCTAATTATGATATAAAATTAGATAAAGTAGAAAATTTGGGGTAAATCCTAACATTTGTAATGAGATAAGTTATCTCATATGCCACAAACATGACGGAATAACTAATTTCTGGATTACTCTTTTCCAATCAAACAATCTTAGGCTGCATTTATTTTTATTAAGATTCAGACGTCTGAATCTGAATGCATGTTTGAATGATTAAGATGTTTTCTGAAATCAATGGTTAAGACTATATATTTTTCAATATCTGAATATGCAAAATTTATTTATTTTCATATATAATAAAAAAAAATATGATTCAAATAAAAAATAATTATATATTAGAAAAATATTTAATTTAATACAATAAAATTATTATTTGATTGGAAAAAATATTTATATTTGTTAGTGATAATGAAGATGGTTTATAATGGTGATGGTGGTAATGATTGGTGTTAGTGATTAGTAATGGTGGTGGTGATAGTTGTGATGATAGAGATGTTTGGAATTGTAGTGACTGTTACAATGGTGGCGATTGGTAGTGGTAGTGGTAGTGATGTGAAGTTGGTTGATGTTAGTAGTTGGAGGTGTTGATAGTGATAGCTTAAAAATGAACGCATGATGATTGATAATGTGTTGGTGGTAGGTGGAGATGTCATTTGCTGTGATAGTGAAAATGATTATCAGTAGTAATATACTATAGCAGTAATGGTGGTTGAAGCGGTGGTAGAGATGGCGACATCGGTGACAATGGTGGTGGTGGCTAAAGAATGTATGGATGTTGATGATGTGTTAGTGATAGTTAGCGGTGGCGCTAGTTATGATAGATGAGTTGGTTAGTAGTTGGGATTGGCTAATAGTGGTTGATGATTGTGGTGATGTTATTGGTGTTGACATTAACATTGACGTTGACGATGATGATAGCAGCGGATATAATTAAAATAATGAAGGTGGTAGATATGGTAGCGGTTGAAAATAATGGTTAGTAGTAATTATGATTGTAAATAGTGGTTGTAATGGTGGAGGTGGTTGATGGTGGTAGTTGGTGGCAAGGTGGTGGTTGACAATGGTGGTGGTAGCAGAGATGGTTAGTGGTGGTGACTGATGATTATGGATAGAGTAGTGGTGAATATTATGTAACACAAGAATACTTCTTAATGATTAAGACTTGGTTTCAAATCTGAATGATTAAGACCTATTAAGACCCATTAAAAGTCTTAATGAAAAACAAATGAACTTAATGGTCTGAAATCTGAATTATTCAAATTCAGATCTCTATTAAATGCAAACAAATGAGGCCTTAAAAGGAAGTGCAAATTCAAGTAAACATGAATGCAAAAAATATCATTTTGTCTTTATCGGGGGTGGACATAGAAAGTATCTTCTAAATAGGGGTGGGCGTTCAGTCGGTTCGGTCTGATTGTTTAATATTGGTTCGTTTTATCGGTTTTTGGATTGACAAAAGTGACATTCGTAAATTCGGTTTGGTTCGATTTTTACAAATTCGGTTCAGTTATTTTGGATTTTTATTTCGGTTTGAAAAATTAAAGTAGTTAGCCTCTTTTTTTCATAACTGAGCATTTAAAATTGATGGATTTTTTATAAAAATTCTTTTTTTCAAACTTGTTTTTCATTCCCAAATATAAATAACTCAACATGGATGAAATGAAATGAAATAATCATAAGCTTAACATAATACATAACGTCATTAATCATTACATATAATAGAACCTTGTATAAATAATCTACAAAATAACACAAAACTCAAAAAAATAGTCCATGAAACAACATACTTTCTGCATAAATAGTCCATAAAACAGTCCAAAATCACCAAAATAGTCCATAAAATACTTAAGTCACTAAAACAATTCATAAACAGCCTGTAGCGTATGCAAATATGCTGTTAAATGTTAATTGTGAATGTGAATTACTAAATATCATTCACATTCATATTATATATATATATATATATATATAAAGTCCAAAGTTACCAAAATAGTTCATAAAATATTTAAGTTACTAAAACAATTCATAAATAGTCTGCGGTGTATGCGAATCTGCTGTTAAATGTTAATTGTTAATGTGAATTACTAAATATCATATATATATATATAATATTATATTATATATATATTTTTATTTATTTATAAAATTTTGGTTTTCGATTTTTCGGTTTAATCAAATTTTTTTTAAAAATCGAACCGAAAAACCGATGAATTTGGCACTTAAGTACAAATGTAACAATTAAAGATGAATGGATTTGTACTTGTTACATTTGAATTTGGCACACTCATTAAGAAAATAATGATTGATATGATTATTTAGCACACTACCTGTAGGGTTACAGTGGGTTATTCATCACTTATGAACCTGTTCCCAGATGAACTCACACAACTAGAACTGGGAGAGAAATAAGCTAAGAAGTGCAGAAATAAAGTAAATAGTGGACACAAGGATTTTACGTGGAAACTCCTTTCTCAAGGGAGAAAAATCACCGTCTGCCTCTAGGATTTCTAAACTCCACTATATCCAAGCAAATTCTTGATTACAGACTCCAAGGATTAACCTCCTAATCCTTTGTCTCCTAGCAATAATTCTATTACAAGAAGACCCAAGCAGTAATTCTACTGCCACAAGCTCCAGCTAACTCTAATTGGACACACTAAGCTAACTCTAGCTTGAACAATCACCTAACTCTAGATGTTTATAAAGACCTGAGGTTTACACCACAACACCTACCAAAAATCATAAGCAAATGTAGGCAAACATTTAAGAGCACAGTACAAAGACACAACTACAACAAGAAAATAAAAATACAACTCGATGAACAATCAATTCTCTGTTGCAAAGTGGAGTATTTGATTCACAGCTTCAGAAAGATATTTTTTTGTAAGAATATGGAAGCATTGATTTTCTTATTGAGGAAGATGAGCAATATAAAGTATGACATAAGAAAATGTAGGAGGTATCCAATTGGCTGAGACAAAAAGGTGATAGCAGCTTTCACCAACTTTTGTACGTTACGCCAGCTGTGACAATTGACTCTAATAATGATAGGTAATCCCAACCCATTCTCTAAGTGGTAGATTCTTTGTCATCATAGAATCTCTAAGAAACAGGTCCCAACATACAGTTTGTCAATCATCAAAACTAAGGACTTAACAATTTTTTCCTTTTTAATGATGCAGCAACACAAGCCAAACCAATTTGCCCAATCAATTCCCCCTGTCATGATATCTCTAAGCATTTTTCATTTTATTCCTCATGAATGTGAGCAACTTAAGATTCACCCTAAGTGAGAGAATTTTTGTCTTCACTTACTAGTACCAATCACATAGCCCAACTACATGCCCATGCCCATTACAGCTACAAACTATGCACAACTACATCTTATTATTTCCCTCTTTTGACACCATCAAAGAGGTGAGGCAGTAAACCAAGCATAGATAAGCAAACATGTTAACTTATGGCCATTGAGGCAATACTTACAAGAGCAGAAAAAAGAAGACAAAAATAAGAGAAATGATAGCACAAGGAAGGTTTCATTCATTCATTGATCAGTACCAAAAGTCATTCAAAAACAATAACTATTAAAAATATCAGAATAACAATGCCAGGTAAACATCAGAGACACAAAAGACTTAAGTGAGTAAATTTTGACGGGACTAAAGAGAAATACTGAAAATGAGTAGATACTATGTTGGAAAGGAATTAGAAAGAAGGACCAAGAGCTTCAGGCAACTATCCAAGGATTAAGGTCATTATTTCACCTTCTGCAGCATGTACCTTGATAATTTGTTGTGTCAAATCTTCTTTCAGCTTCTCCACTTGTACAGGGCAACATTTTCATCTCTTGAATTTTCATTTGAACTGGTATTCACTTCCCCTCCTTTTACTAATGCAACTTTCAATTTAGGAATCTCATCATCCTCTTGGACTACCATGGCTGGCATGACATCCAGCTCTTCTCTTAGGCCTTTCTGCACATCAATCAACTCATGTATAATAGAATTAAATTTCCCATCTTTTCATCTGGGTATGCATTCATTATCTTCCAAAGTCGTGATATTGAACATCTACTTTGCTGACCTAGCCTTGCCCTTCCACATTCGACATTGAAGTAGCCAAATACTCTATTCAACCAAAAACCATAAGCTAACCCATGTTTGCTATTTTTTGCGGTCATAACTGTGTTGATGTGTTCCATGACAATCGCTGGAAGGTTTACTTTCTGATATGTAGACAATACTTCCATGAGGTATAGATCAAGGCCACTCACAATAGTTCTCTTATTAGGCCTAGGAAATAGGACCTTACTCAAAAACTCAAACAACAACTGAAATTCTCCCCTGAGAGACCTTTTATGGATATTTTAGTATCCAAGTCATCAAGTGCACCATAAATTCAGAAACTCAGCAGACCCCTCCTCTGATTTTGTGTACCTAATTCCTACAGTAGGAGCCCCAAGGATTTTAGAAAGTGTATCTTCATCTGATCTCATATCCACACCATTGACTTGTGAGGTTAGATACAAACCATCATCAGAAATGATCAAGTTATGATAAAACATTCTCACCTCTTTTTCATGTAATTAAGGCACAAGCAACTCAAACAGGTGCTCCTAGTGTTGAAACTTTACCCAGTTAATTAGCTCCCTCATTCCTAGCATTCCAACCACAACAGGATCAAATACTCTTCATCTTAAGACTCTCTGAGTTTTAAGGATCTTTTCTCCCTAGACAGACCTTTTTTCTTTTCAGATGAAGCACTAAACTTTTGTAAAGACCTAGAGAATATCTATACCCAAAACTAACATTGGTGGATAGGTAGAGGATACGTAGTTGTGTGAGACTATTCTCTCTAAGAAACTCGACAAAATAGCCGTAATAATTCCCTTTCCAGTAGACCCAAGTGTTAAAGAGGTTCTGGGTAATTTAGAATTGGGACCTAGTACCTTGTCAATAAATTTTATTGATCTCTTTCTTTTACTAGTAATAGTGAACACTAATTTCTTCACTAACAATCCTTTTTCTTTCTTTGGTGAGGCAACCTTTTTTCTGTCACTTTTTTCTTTGCAGCAGAGTCATACCTCTCAATATCAGAATCAAGTGACTCATCCTTATAGTCACTCAGGTCTTCAAACATGCTCTCAATTTTACTATCCTCACTCTCATTGAACATGCTATCAGTATCTCTTTCAGATTCCTTACTATCTACCATATTTTTAGCAGTCGATTTAACCATAGTTATTCCACTTTTATTTGGCATTCTTTTTCTTTTTGTGCTTTCCATCCTACCATCATTGTTTCTAGATAGATTACGAATAGGTGGAAGTACCACATCATTATAATCATCCCTTTCAGGAAGGTCATTTTCCTTCCTAGTAAGCAAAGTAGGTAAGGGTGTTTCCCATCTGTGGGTTTCTGAACTCAGGGCAGTCCGACCTTGTACTTCTATTTCTTTACTCATGGCTAAAATTGGTGATAGCAAAATCCTTTTTTGAGCATTAAGGAATGTAAAGGATATCTCTCCTTTTCAATGGAATGGGCTCATAGTTTTGTGAGGATAAAAAGAATGAGACCACTTTTGGAGTTGATGGTCTGAGAATGATGAGAGGACCAAGGTCTTGAACGGTTAGGAATTAATGAGATTGTATGAGGGAAAAAGTTTTTCAAAATGAGAGAGAAAATGATCTAATTTTTGTTTTATATAGTGATAATGCCCAAACTACCCCTTCTTAAAAGGACAAAGTTGTCGGTCAAATATAGCAACCCAACTAAGATGGGGTCGATCCCATATGAAATAGGCTGAAAATCCTTATCAAACTTATTAAAATCAACTGGCAGTGCGGGAAATTAAAAAGGGTGATTTGTTGAAATAAAAAAAAAGAATTGGTTGATCTTGGTTGTAAACAATCTAAGATGAACACTAGATTGGTGGTCCCCCTGGCTTCGCAACTCAGTTGACTTATCATGCATTGTAGAACTATTCCAATGCCTTGCATGCAAAATCTGATAAGTTATGTACCATCAATCGTCTTTTGGACTAGTTGATGGATTTCACTCTTTACCTTTTGAGTCTCAGGTTCTTACTAATCCTTATCCTGGATCCAGTTAACTATTACTTTTTGGGTTTCTAGTTATTAGATGATAGTTAACGATCTTACTTAGATAATACCTATTAGCGTGGATGGACCATTAATCTATGTTGTGATCTTCTTTTCCTAGTCACTACTCCTCTGTCGGAGTAAGTAGTAATAATTTAGGCGGGATCTTAATGTTGGCCACCGCTAGAAATTAATAATAATGAAGAAAGCTCAATACATGCTAGAGCTTTATCTAGAATGACTTGGCATTTCCTCTACTTCGTTAATCCACCAGGGTTCCCACAACACTAGCTAAAGGAATTAGTCATTCATAGTTATGAGATCAATAATAGAATCATCAATCATAGAATCCACAGACAAAATTACAAAATCAATCTCAAAATAATAAGAGAAGAAATCCCAAAGTCTAAAATTGAATAAAAAACCAAAAACAATAAGATGTTTGTGAACTTGGCACGAAAGGGCCTCAATTTGAATTAATCAATATATGAATGTATGTTCAATAAACTAAATAAAGCCTAAAAGGTATTTATAGATTACAAAAAACCTTAGAAATCAAATCCAAATTAAAATATGAAAACTTAATTAACCAGACATAATAAGACTTAAAAACATCATAGGGGTGTATTTGGGATACATGAAAACCCTAGGAAATGATTTCAGAATGATTCAAAAATATTGAGGTCGATTGCTACTTACCTATGTCTACATGCGGCCTGCCAATGGGCGCATGCACCACATGCAGTCTGCCAGTGGGCGCATGTAAACATGGATAAGTGCCAGAAAAATTTTCTGCACTGTCTACTCTCTGGACTTTGGACTTCTGGTACTTACCTTACCCACATGCAGTCTGCATGTGCGACATGCGGTCTGCATGTGCAACATGCGGTTTACATGTATGACATGCGGTCTACATGTGCCACATGCGGTCCACATGTAGACATATGTAAGTGCCAAAGTTCCCAACATTAGATAGATAATTGAATTAGATTTTCAATGATATCAATTTCACCTTAATCGAATATCGGGGTGAAAAGTATGTTCGAATTACTAAAGCGTTGTCAACTCGCCAGATCTTCAATTCTGGTACTTAACTTAGTAACATACGGACCACAAGTTCTACATGTGGTCCACATGTAGACATAGGCCTTTCAATTCTCACGACTAAGCTTCCGAACTTCAAATTTTAACACATGCTTTGGTCACATAAATTCGCTAAGTGACACAAATATCCGAAAATGACCAAGTGAGTGGCCAAAAATATCACTTTTCATTTTTTTCTTGAATTTAGAATCTGAAACCTAATTTTCTGCAAAACAGTCCAAAACACATAAAATCTAATAAAATAGCCTTAAGTACATGCATATTCACCAAGTTTAAGCATCGTAAGTATTATATTTCTATAGCACATCAAGACCATCAACTTAGAATGTTGCAGGTCCTTAGGCAGTAAAATATAACAAAATATACGACGATGCTTAACCAAGAGAAACCTAAGATACCTATGGCAGTCAATCATCAATTTTAGCTCAAGATCCTTACCCTCTCTATGTTCAATCTTTTAAAAATAATCGTGTTTATTAATGAAGCACAACAAAGTGACACAGAGGAATCAAACATGGCAATTACATTAGCAATAGACAACCATGCATATATATACAAGTTACACTTACCTAAACAAGTATGCAACTAGAAATACAACCCATGTGTCATCACATCAAAGAAGTCCCACTCTCTCATATGAAATAATTCATGCTAATGCAGGGAAGATCAAGAGACACTCATACTCACAAAAGAAGTTCCAATCAGTGTGCAATAAATACTATAGGCTTGCCCTTATTTTCTTCACCTAAGCTTTCAAGCAGTCAAGCCAAGATCACTATAGGACTTTTCTTAGCTTGCAATATAGGATTGAGGGGTTGGTATGGTACATATGAATATCAAGTGATTACGCTTCTTTGGCGCTACAGCTACTTTTGGGATCCACACTTGATCAATTTTTTACTTTATTTTTGCCCTTATTTCTCTCCTTTTATTTTAAAGAACCTTCAGGTTGTGTGTGGTTTTCTTATTCTTTCTTTTTCAACTTATTTATTTTATTTTATTTTTGCTTTTATTTTTCTATCACACCCAATCCTACTTTTTTCCTCTTATTTTATCCTTCTTCATATCCATTTTACATCACACGCTCCTATAATAGCCATCCTCAAATTAGACAATTTGCTTGATTTGAGGTGCACAATGTCCAAGGAGGAATGAACCAAAATAGGTTATTGCAACACAAATGGGAAGGTGAAAAGGCTCAACAAGAAAAAAAATTATAAGACTCAAAATAAGGATCAAGAAATACTATCACATTGGAAAAGTTATTTAGGCTAAAAGCGGACTAAAATATAAAAAATGACCTATGATCATTTCCTAACTGACTATCCTACAACCCTGGTAAGACTAACTGGGCAAGTTCTGAATTTAACACACATAGGTAACTAAGTAGCATCTCACACACACATAGCATAAAGTCAATATCATAAACTACTACCTATCCTGTTTATGCAATTATTAGCACGTGATAATTATGTCTGTGATCCTAATTCCATAAATAGATCCACAATAATCATATATATATATATATATATATATATATATATATATACGTATCACACGGTTCAAAAATAAGCTAGTGAAGGGGCATCACTAACAAAAATATGTTAACTGTCCTAGATACTCATTTTTCTCCTAGTTAAACACAAAACATCACAAACAAAATACAATACCCCTTAACATGTTGACTCTACTAGGAACAGGACTCGGGAGAAAAGAGACACGAAAAGAAAGACCCCAGAAATACATCAACACCCATAAGCAGCCTCACCCTCAACTTAAAATGATGCATTGTCCCCAATGCATCAAACTGCTACTAAATAAGAGAGTTAGGAACATATTTGTGGCACCATTGGTACAGAGATCTGACCTCAATCACAAATACAAATACAAATACAAAAGATAAAATATTTTGGGTTGCTTCCCAAGTAGCGCTTGATTTCATGTCACGACATGACGGGGCAATGTTGGTTACTCAGACTTCCCCAACAAAACCATAGGTACGTTGATTACTCAAACTTCATCATGGTAGCCCAATAGTTGGCCTCCACTTTTCTCTTTCCACTTTGAACTTATGAACTGCACCCCTGATTATATTTTTGAGTTCCAATTATGCTCATAGGGCGGAGGTATAGAAATAAAGAGTCCAAAAAATAAATGTGGCATGTTGTACTTCTTATCCCTTATATGAGGAATGTATTTCTTTGATTCTAGCTCGGCAAATTAAGAATATAGATATAGATTTCCTCCTCTTTGAACTCTTCTTCAAGCTCAAATGGATCGATTAAGATTTGACTATCCAAACACAATGTGAAAAATACATCAAATAAGGTCCAAAATGCCCCAACTCAGGAATTGCATCCTTCTTTATATCCCCACATATCTCTAGTATTCTCTCCTTAAGCGTGACACTATCCATAAGAGTATGAGTTATTTTTTAATCCTCCAATTTTAGCAAAAATTTGGGGCATTACACGCAACAACTTTTGTATTCAATTCTACTTGTAAGTGGTAGATATCCAAGATAGATCTATCAACCTTTTGAATAAGATCACGATTGTTGTGGATAAGGCGTGTCACTATTTCCAATAGGCTAGCCTTATGCTCAAACACTATATTTGCCACACTCCTGCAATAATGTACGACATCAAAAGAAAAAAGATCAATAAATAAGGAGTCATCATAACTCTATACTTTCTCTAGGCAGGCTATCATCTCAAGAAGAGTAGGCAGTAAGGCAAATAAAATAAAAGAAAATAAAGCATAACTCTAATAACTTTAATAAATAACTCCAAAACTGTATTCCTCGGCAACATCACCCATTTTTTATAACGCCCAAACTACCCCTCCTTAGAAGGATAAAGCGGCCGCTGTCAAATATAGTAATCCAACTAGGTTAGGGTCGATCCCACAAGGAATAGGCCAAAAATCCTTTTCGAACGTGTTAAAGTCACCAAACAGTGCAGAAAAGTAAAAGGACAGATTTGTTGAAATGAAAAAAGAAAAAAATTGGTTGCTCTTGGTTGTAAACAATCTAAGACGAACACTATACTTGTTTTCCCCTTGGCTTCTCAACTCAGTAGACTTAACATGCGCCATCAAACTATTCCAATGCCATGCATGCAGAATCTGACAAGTTATGTACTATGAACCATCTTTTGGACTAGTTGATGGACTTCACCCTTTACCTTTTGAGTCTTAGGATGTCGTCGTACTAACCATAATCCTGGATCCTAGTTAACTATTACTTTTGGGCCTCTAGTTATTAGATGATAATTAACAATCTTACTTAGATAATACCTATTAGCATGCATCGGCCGTTAATCTTTAAATTACTGTTGGGATCTTCTTTTTCTAGTCATTACTCCTCTTTTGAAGTAAGTAGTGATAATCTAGGCGGAATCTTAATGCTGGCCATCACAAAGAAATTAATAAGAACGACGAAAACCCAATACATGCAAGGATTTTTATCTAGAATGACTTGAAATTCCCTCTACTTAGTTAATCCGCCAGGGTTCCCACAACCTTAGCTAAGGAAATTAGCCGCTCATAGTTATGAGATCAATCACGAAATCCATAAAAAAATTATAAAATCAATCTCACAATAATAAGAGAAGAAATTCCAAAGTCTTAAATTGAATAACAAACCAAGAACAATAAGATGTTTGTGAACTTGTCCCCAAAGGACCTCTTTCTGAATCAATCAATATGTGAATGTATGTTCAATAAACTAAACAAAGCCTAAAGAGTATTTATAGATTACAAAAAATCCTAAAAATTAATTCCTAATTAAAATAGGAAAACTTAACTAACCATACATAATAAGGCTTAAAAAATTATAGGAGTGTATTTAGGATACCTAGAAACCCTAGGAAATGATTTCGAAATAATTCAAAAAGTTGAGGTCGGTGGCCACTTACCTATGTCTACAAGTGTCCTACCAGAGGGCACATGTACCACATGCGTTCTTCCAATGGTCGTATGTATACATGGGTAAATTCCAGAAAAATTTCTTGCATAGTCAGTTCTATGAACTTTGGACTTCTGGTACTTACCTTACCCATATGCGGTCCGCATATTCCACATACGATCCACATGTAGACATAAGTAAGTGTCAAAGTCCCTACTATCAGTTTGCTGAGGGAGTACACCTTCAAATTTTTTTGATATCTAGGAAAGTCACAGGTTTATCTTCATTATCATGTCTGCCATAAGGGTAAAGAGTGAGTTAAAAATCATGCCTCTTCTTCCATTACCACCATGGAAATGTTCTTTCCTTGCCCTCATTCATCTGAATCACCCCAGTAAGTTGCAAGTACTTTATTTGCAACTTTTTTAGCTTCAGCTTTCCTGTTATACTTCCCAGGAACATGTTCCTTACCTCTCTCCTTTTCAACAAATTGTTTGACATATACCTTGTACTCAACCTTGAGCATTAGATAATCCCTGATGTAATGGCCCAGCTTGCCACATTTATGATTGGTACCATTGTTATTTCCTTCATTTAAATATTTGCTAGATTCATCTCTTCTACATAAATCCCCTGATATTTTCAAGGCTTTGAGAACCTGTTTGGCTATATAAGCTATTTCATCTTCTTTAGTTCAGTGAGTATCTTTTGTGGCCTTCAAAACTAAATTCCTTTCTCTTTTAGGCTCGTCCTTTAACTTTTCAAGTTTTTTTAACATCTAATAAGTTTTTAGATTACTAATGAGCTCATCCATGACTATTTTATTCAGATCCCTTGCTTCAGTGATTGCATTGACTTAGATTTCCCACCTCTTTGAAAGAATACTAAAAAATTTCCTAACCTGTTTGTGGGTTGGAATAACTTCTCTAAGATAATGCAACTCATTAGTTACTGCAGTGATCTTTTTATGTGTTTCTTAAATGGACTCTCCCTCTTTCATAGAGAAAGTATCATATTAATTAGTTAGCATATCCACCTTAGACTGCTTGACCTAAGTAGTTCCTTCATGGGCTGCCTAAAGGCAATCCTAGATCTCCTTAGCGGTTAGACAGGCAGAGATCCTGTTGTACTCATCAGTATCAATACCATATACAAGTATCTTCTTAGCCTTTTAGTTCTTCTCTATCTTTTTCTATCTGTATCATTATATTCTTTCTTGGTCTTGGAAACTTGGAAGGTCACATCACCAACTTTTACTGTCCTTGTGGGAATAAAAGAGTCATCCTCAATGATATTGTATAGCTCTAAATCTTCAGTCAGAGTGAAGTCATGCATTCTTGTTTTCACCACCTATAATATTCACCATTGAACCTTGGTGGTCTAGTAGTTGACTTGCTTTCTTCTAGATTTGGAGAAGCAGTTATTTCTCAAGATCCTTCCAAGGGGTTAACCTTTTTATGGAAGACCTAGATCTAATACCAAGTATAGGGTTGATCCTCACCTCTGGAACCTGTTCTCAGATGAACTCACATCACTAGAACTAGGAGAGAAATAAGCTAAGAAGTACAGGAATAAAGTAAATAGGACACAAAAATTTTACGTGAAAACTCCCTGCTCAAGGGAGAAAAATCACGATCTGCCTTCAGGATTTCTAAACTCCACTATATCCAAGCAACTTCTTAAATGCAGACTCCAAGGATGAACCTCATAATCCTTTGTCTCCTAGCATAACTCTATTTC
Organism: Capsicum annuum; assembly: GCF_002878395.1. NCBI lineage: Eukaryota > Viridiplantae > Streptophyta > Magnoliopsida > Solanales > Solanaceae > Capsicum > Capsicum annuum. The sequence goes on from NC_061122.1 coordinate 188,819,450, forward strand.
AAGATGACCCTAAGCAATAACTCTACTGCCACAAGCTCCGACTAACTCTAACTGGACACATCAAGCTAACTCTAACGTGAACAATCACCTAACTCTAGATGATTACAAAGACCTGAGGTTTATAACACAACACCTACCAATAATCATAAAAAAAATGTAGGCAAACGTTTAAAAGCATAGTACAAAGACTCAACTACGACAAGAAAATAAAAAATATAACTCGATGAACAATCAGTTTCCTATTGCGAAGTGGAGTCTTTGATTCACAGCTTCAGAAAGATATTTGTTGTAAGAAAATGAGAGCATTTGTTTTCTTGTTGAGGAAGATGAGCAATATAAAGTATGACACAAGAAAACGTAGGATAGATCCCATTGGCTGAGACAAAAATATGGCAGCAGATTTCCACCAACTTTTATTCTTTGCACCAGCTGTGACAGTTGACTGTGATAGAGACACATGAGCCCAACCTGTACCCTAAGTGGTAGCAACTTTATCATCACAAAATCTTCAGGAAACAGGTCCCAACATGTAATTTGTCAATCATCCAAACTAAGGATTTAACACTACCTCTATTATTTGATGTTTAATATGAAGTCTTGAAAATGATTTTGAGAATAAATAATTAATGTTGAAAGTAAAACATGAAAACTTTCTTAATACTCCTTCCATTCGGATTTACTTGTCACAATTTTTCTAATTTTATTTTTTTTTATTTTTGATAAATTAAGAAAAGATAAAAAAATAATTTATGTTTTATTTTTAACATTAGTTACTTATTCTACAAATTATTTTTTAATATTTATTACTAAAGATTAATTAATTGAATTGTTGGGATATGAAACATCCTTTAAGAAAAATCTTTTAGGACATAAATTATAAGTTACTTTTCACTATTACCTTTTTAATTGTTCTTAAATTACTTTTCTAGAAGATGTGAAGTACTTAAGAACCTCATTAATGAAAGTGTAAAATTGAAAGAAATTTTCAACATGTCTCTTGAATAATGAACAATTCATTTATTTTGAAGATTAAAATATAGCTCAACAATTCATTTATTTTGAAATGAAGAAATAACAAAGTAATATGATAAAGTCACTATACTAATCATTATTTTTGTAATAATTTTGTTAAGTTAAAATATAATTAGTAAATTTAAACGGAGAAAATATATTAAAAATAACAAGTAAAAATAAAGGAACAAAGTAATTATAAATAAAAGATAATTTTATTTTACAACCCCTACTAGTTATAAATTATTAAAATTTTAAAAATAAATAATTCATCTTTATAGCAAAAGTAAAATGAATTATTATTTTTATTATAATAAATACTGCTAAAGATTGACGGAAAATAATACTCCCTCTATTTCATAATAAATGAATTTTAACACACAGATTAAGGAATAAGCATTAAAGATATAAATTTAACATAACTTTTTATTTTTATCAAAAAAAGAAAAAATTAATTTTATAATATCTTTTTAAAAGTTAATTAATTATTAAATTATAAGAATAATTTAAAAAAAATTTAATAATTTAATTATTTTAAAATACCAATAAATACTCCAACAATTCACTTATTCAGAAACAGATGAACTGCTATTCACTGAAATGTAAATGGAGTAAAGTGAGAAAATGCGGCTAGTCTTCTCATCATCAATTACGTACCATTCAAATTCTTTTTCTCAAAATATGTGCAACAGAAAGCACGGTGCCCCATTTTGCTTCTCAGTTCTCAACTTAACAACCACCTTTTTCTGTTTTATAAACTTTTACTCTCCTTTTTATAATACTACCACACTAATATATAATAGGATAGTGCTAAATAATCATAAAAATTTGATCTAAATTTAATTATAATAATAAAAAATTATATTATTTTTTCTTTTTAAATAGATAAAGTTATTTAATTTTTAAAGTAAAAGGGTAAAAACATTTAAAATTTAACTAATTTATAATGTGAATATAACTTTTTTCTATTATGGCTAAATTGTGGCCAAAAGAACTTTTCCTATATAATATATAAGTGACAATAAGTTGCTGAAGCAGGCAACTTGTGGACGACAAATCTGATTCAGCAGGATCAGTCGTGATTTTTTTATAATACCCTAAATTAATCTATTATTAATATATAAGTAACAATAAGCTGTTGAAGCAGACAGTTTGTGGACGACATGTCTGCTTCAGCAGGTTCAATCGTAATTTTTTTACTATATTATCCTAATTAATTATTATAAGTCATTTATATATTAAAAAATTAGTAAAAATTTTAAAATAGATATTTATGACAAGACTGTTTTAGCTGCTTCAACCATGATTTTACTATATCATTCTTATTCAATTATTATAAGTTATTTACGTATTAGAAAATTAATAATACATAATTAAAAAAAAAAGTAAATAGAATTTATGACATGCTTGCTTCAGCTACTTCAACCGTGATTTTTCTATACCATTCTGAATTAATTATTATAAGTCATTTACGTATTAAAAAATTAATAATATTTAATTAAAAAATATAATAAACATTCATGACATGTCTGCTTCAATTGATTCAATCGTGATTTTATTATATCACCCCTAATTAATTATTATAAATCATCTAAGCATTAAAAAATTTATAATATTTCATTAAAAAAAAAAGTAAAATAGACACAAATTTCTAAGTTAACTCTTGATGTTTTAAATTAATTTGAAGACTTATATGTAGTCCACTTAAAAAAAAATTCACAAGTACTTTTTATAGTAATTTTATTATATCGCTTCTAAGTAGTTAGTCCTTGATGTTTTAAATTAATTTGCCGATTTATACGGGGTTCACTTTTTAAAAAAATTATAAGTAACTTTTATAGTAATTTTATTATATCACTTCTAGATAGTTATTATCATTGAAGTATTAGATGATTAATTATTATAAGTCATTTACGTATTAGAAAATTAATATTATTTAATTAAAAAAGTAAAATAGATATTTATGACATATCTGCTTCAGCTGCTTCAATCGTGATTTTACTATATCATCCTTAATTAATTATATAAGTCATTTACGTATTAGAAAATTAATAATATATAATGAAACAATAAAAAAAATATTTATGACATGCCGGCTTCAGCTGCTTCAACCGTGATTTTACTGTATCATTCCTAATTAATTGTTATAAGTCATTTACGTATTAAAAAATTAATAATATTTAATTAAAAAAATACAATAGACATTTATGATATGTCTGTTTCAGCTACTTCAATCGTGATTTTACTATATCACACCTAATTAATTATTATAGATCATCTAAGTATTATAAAATTAATAATATTTCATTAAAAAGATAAATAGACACAATATTATAAGTTAAAACTTGATGTTTTAAATTAACTGGACGACTTATATAGAGTCCACCTAAATTTTTCCCAACAAATACTTTTTATAGTAATTTTATTATATCGATTCTAATTAGTTAACCATTGATGTTTTAAATTGATTTGACGACTTATACGAGTTTCACTTAAAAAAATTTCAGAAGTAACTTTTTTAGTAATTTTATTATAGAGATAATGCATCAACCCCCTACTCTCACCCCGAACTTGTCTTCCCAACTTACTTTAGCACTTAAACTAACCTTTCATTTATTTACCCCCTTAATATCTTTGGAGTGAATTAATTTCACCCCTTAATATATAATACCACTCTCATGAGAGAGAGTGCATCACACTCGCTGACACGTCAGCGCCACGTAAATAAAGTATTTTTTAAATATTTATATATATATATATAAGTAAAATATATATAAATATTATATATATATATATATATATAAATATTTTATATATATATATATATATTTTAAGTATATATAAAATATTTTAAATTTTAAAAATAACCCCACCCCCCATTTTCCATCTTCTTCATAACCCCCCTCCCCTCCTCTCTCCTGTCCACCACCACACCTGCGCACACCCCATCCACCCCAGTCCACCCCCACACCTGCACACACCCTCATTCACCTTCGTCCACCCCCTACAGCCACACCTGCACACACACGTCATATTTTTCGGTGAATTTTTGCCAAAAAACTTCATTACCACCATAAAAAAATATCATAAAATAGTGATAAAAAACTCAACCACATGGTAAATTCGATCAAATCAATACTAAATTCTCTAAAATCAAAACCAAGCATTCAAATCATGTCAATTTTTTAATTTTCAAATTCAATTTCATTTCTTTTTTTATTGGGGATGAAAGAGGAGAAATTAGAGGTAGGGGTATGATTTGGTAATTGGAGAAGTAATTGGGGTTAGATTTTGGAGGGGGGCTG